>NW_006300104.1:2375019-2408779 GCF_000327345.1 Myotis davidii | reverse complement strand
CGGGCTGGGCTGGGCTTACCCTCAAGCATGATTTTGGAACCCAGAGGCCTTTGAGGGGCCCCTCCGCGTTCCCCTGGTGTCTGCCTTTTGCCTGAGCCTCTCCCTGAAACTACTAGTCATTCTTTTAACCACCCTGAAGCCCTCTCCCATGCATTGAACCAAATGAAACAATAAAGCTTTTAGCAGCAAAACAAACAAATAATTATCCTCAAAAAATTTTTTTAAAAAAGGGTTAATTTGAATATATGTACCTACTAGGAAATCCAAAATCATGCATAGAATTCACATGCATTTGTGAAATTTTAGCTATTTGCTGGCAGTGAGAAGCAAAAAGCAGGCTCATAAACTAAAATATCTCTCATAGAGATTAATGTCTAACAGGTGATCAACATTTAAAGCTATTTCTTGCCATTGACTGTTTTTGATTCAGTGGCTCAATACCTATTAATCACTCAATATTGGAAAAACTTAACATAAAATTGAGATGCTGGATTGAGTGACGAGAGCCCTGACTTGGGAGCCGAGGGTCCCATGTGCAGCCCCTCCAGAAGCAAGGTGAGCTTGGACGGGTGTAGGCGCTTGGGCTCGCAAGGCCTCTGCCCTGTCAACGGAGAGCACTGCTGGGACCAGATGGGCCTGCCTTTCAATCTGTGCCCTGCGTGACTCCACGTGCACTTTATACTCCTAAACTGCTCATTAAGGTTCTTATTTGTCATGAATGATAGCAGTCTGACTCAAATGACATATCTAAGGAAAGCAAATTAAACATTAACATGGGCTTTTCCTCTCTTAAAAAAATAAAATTTTGTGTGCAGGTGTCTAACAGGAATAACTGACTGAAGTTTTCTCTGTTGGATATAAGGTGAATAGACAAATAGGTCCTCGTCTCCACGCCAGGTTGCAGATACAGTCACTAATGATCAGCGTGTTTTTCTAAAAGCAATTGGAGGTAGGCAGCTTTCAACTTTCCCTGCAGCAGACTTGGTTTCCAAGCCAAGATTCAGACAGTCTCTTGATTTTTACATGCTTGACATGTGGAAAGTAAAGCTGTAGGTATTTTTGCTCCTAGGCATCCCATTAATAACAGTGCATTCTGAGGCATGTATAGAGGACTGATTCCATAAGTGTAGTAATATGTGAGAACAAGGACTGGTCACTCAATGTTGGAGTGCTTTCTCCTCCATTGGGATTGACACTGTCCAAAGTGCTCTGCCATTATATAATGATTGGGGTTAACTTAGTTTGATGCTAAAGTTCATAGTGAAGAGAAAAGTTATTCTTTAAAAGACTTTCTCTCTGGAATCCTCCACTCTGCTCCCCCATCCCAACTCCTATTGAATACTTGGAGATAGCGTAGTATTGACATGACTGAGTTTCCAAAGCAAAGCTATTTTAGCCTTAAGACAAAGTTAAAGACAAGTAATGTATAAAAAATTGTTAGAAAAAGAATTCTATTGTTTTTCTATACCCATACAATACTACATGATGCAAGAGGAGATTATTTCAATTAACAAGTTATCAGATACTTATTGAGCATCTACGATGTTCCAGGCATTCTGACGTGGAATAATTTATAACAGCAATAAAATACTGGAATACGTCACTCAAAGATTGCAACATACTAGAGAAATGGTGATTAGGTAAATGTTCTCAACTTTGAAGACATTGGTTTGTTTTGAAGGCAGGGATTAGACCTTAAGACTTTAGTAATTTGCTGCCATATAATTATGAGAGAGTTCTCTAAGTTGTGTTTCTATGGTAATTATTTGATGAAAAAATCCCCATCACAGTTGAATGAATGAACACTCAAAATATTTCTTCACTAGAAAGGAACTAGAAATAAATACGGACAGACAGGGCTACCTCAAGGTTGGTCATTCTGAAGTGTTTTGTCAGTGTTGGGCCTTCTAGTCCTTTCTCCACAGAGCCAGGCACACCTTCCGGAAGCACAGATCTGGTGTCGCTGCACTGCTAAAACCTGGCCGATGGCTCTCCTTTGCCTGCTGGATTCTAAACTTCAAGGTCCTCAGTATGGGGTGTTAGACGTGCTCCATGGTGTAGATTGTGTTTACTTCCCAGCCTCACCTACCACTTCCCTGTCCCGAACATTGAGCTTCATCATATTACTTTATTTCCCTGAACATAACTTGCTCTCTTGCTTCTGAAAATTAGAATATTAAAATGCTCTAACTATAAAGCTCTCCCTTCTTGCCTGCCTGCCATCCTTCCTTCCTTCCTTCCTTCTTTCCTTCCTTTCCCCTCTCTCTCTCTCTCTCTCTCTCTCTCTCTCTCTCGTCTTTCCCCTGTCTCTTCACTCAGTTAATTACTATCTCAGGTCTTAGCCTTACTATGACTTTATTCTAAGAAACTTCCCCAGACTCCTTAAGACTATTTGGGCTCTCACAGCACTTAATGTCTTCCAACCACATTAGGGTATCCATGAATTTGTCACATCCACTCAGTTATAATGGGACTGTGTCTTGCTAGCCTTATATTGCCAGAAACTAGTATAGCCCCTGGCCTAAAGTAGATGTATTCAATAAAGAATTATTAATTACATGAATAAACATTTATCATGACCTTCAGGGATGATACAAAAAAATCCATTTATGTACTAGGTACAAACAGGTTTTTTTGGGGTTTTTTTTTTATGTTATGAAGACAGAGCACACTAAATTCAGAAGCCTAAAGTCTGTTCTAAGAGAGCTGTGGACAGCAAATTCCAGAATGATTTAGAATCTCCCACAGTAGCATTGGGAGTGTAAGGAGATTGTTTAACATAACTATGTAGCATAGGTCCCCTTAGAACGTGTCTATAAAAAGTGTCTGCTTCCATTTTTAGACACCTAGCTTCAGTCCAGTGTGCTGCCAGGTACATGCTGTCTCTTGCTTTGCAGCCTGGGCTAGAGTTACACCCTCTGCATTACATTTCATATCCTTGATTATTTACATAATCCCTCTGGCTGTGCTGATCAATTTACAGACCAAAAGGAATCCCATTATCGGTGTACTAAGCCATATACTTGGCTGCCTCATACAAATGTGTTTTACCTGGATTATGTATGGCAGAGCTGATCCCCAAGTGTTGATCATGTCATTGTACTTAACACAAGATTTTCCTAGAAACAGTGGGATACTGGAGGTATAGGGAAATCAAGTCTGGTCAGCATAATCACCCTTAATAACTTGTCTTCTTTCCACAATCTGTGATTTTAGAAATATATTAGCATACGGCATACTTAAAACTGTATGTTATAATCAAATGGTTTCAATGCCAGCCCTCTTTGAAAACTTTATACTCATGCCAAACTATTGTACTGTGATAATTTGTGAAATATTAACTTTTAGAGGGATGATAATTCCTATTTTGCCCAAATTATGCAGTTTGTTAGATCTCTAAATATGTTGAAGGATACAATGAGCCACAATATTAACATTTTAAAATATATAAAATGTAAATACATAGATATTAGCACAAGTGAATTGGGAAAGAAGCTATTTATGAGTAGAGGGACTCAGAATAAATCTTGGTGAAAATAGTAAAACAATTGTGGTGGTTCCCATAGTTCATTTATATGTTTACAAGCATATAGGTTCATAAAACAAAACAGTATTGGAACATTAGTGTGCCTTAAATATGTCAAGAGAACTCATGACCATTTTACTGGTGCTCTAAATACATCTTCTGATACCAAGATGAAGAGAAGAAAGGTATTAGTACGTCAAGTGGTTTAGTACATCAACGTTGTTCTACAAGAGACTTTTTACTTCTCAAACAGAAGCACTAAGCAGACTTCACAAAGATTTGTTGAGAACAGTTGACCCTTGAGCAACATGGGGGTTAAGAAATTCTCATGTAACATTTTCCTTCCCTGAAATGTTCAATATCCCTCCCTCAGTGTCCTTGAGAGATGGGTTCCAGGACACCACAAATACAAAAATCTAAAGATCCTCAAGTCCCTTTTAAAAAATGGTGCAGAATGATGCAAACAGTGCATATTTATTGGGAAAATAATCCGTGCATTTAAGTGGACCTGCAGTTCAAACCTGTGTTGATCAAAGGTTAACTGTACTTTTAGAGATTCAGGTTTTCCTATTTGTAAGAGCAAGTTGTTAGAAACAAAAACAATTGAGTCTAATCAGAAAGTCATTATTTCCAATATGATCTCCACGCCAAATAATAGTTAATAAACAGGGCGATCACTTTGTAAGTTATATAAATGTCTAATCAATATGTCATATACCTGAAACTAATATAATATTGTATGTCAACTGTAATTGAAAAGTAGAAAATTATTTAAAAACAAAAACAGTTAATAAAAATATTCATTACTCATTATAATTTCTTTTCTATTAAAATATGAAAATCTGTGCTAATTATGTTTTCAATTTCAGTAAGTCTTGGAGAAGTTCTGTTTCAATAATTATTCAAATAGTCTTACATACAGATGCAAATGGAAGCTGATGTGCACAGATATGTCGAGTCTTGGGCAAGTGGGTCTGAGCTGGGCGTTAGGTGGGCACGTGCTTTTAAGGCTGGTTCTACCTCTGACTATATGACTTTGAGCAATTCTGTGTTGCCTTTCACTACAGGATCACCTGCAGGATTTATTAGGCACAAATTGCTGCTCCCAAATCCTAGAGTTTCTAATTTAATAGGTCAGGACGGGGCCCCAAAATTTGCATTTCCTACCAAGTTCCCAGGTATTACTAATGCTTCTGGTAAGGGACAGGCTTGGAGAACCCATACAATGCACACACCTCCCAATCTGCTTCTCTTTACTGAGGAGGGAAGCAGAGGGGTCACAGTGGAATGCATCATGGCAGAGTGTGTTATGGCCTTTAGATGACACTGTGGGAGTCGTGTGCATTCGCAGGAAGGGAAGCAGGAAAGGGAGGAGGAAGAAGCATGCCTCTGGATCCAGCTCCTAATATTCTTACTTTCATTATTCCATCAACAAAGAGATGAGCCTAGGATTGGCAGGCAAAAAACCCAGAGTCTACAGAAGAGTGAAGAATGTACCAGAAATGTCCAATATATTCTCTAGCTGTCCATCTTTGCCCTTCCCTGTACTGTATCCGGGAGCTGCAAATTCCAATAGTATACACAGTTGTAAAGAGGCAAAGCTGATCTGCAGTTATCCTGTTGGTACGAATATGAAGATGTTTCCTTACATACATGGTGAAAACTCTCAACAGCTTTATGTTCAGAAAAAAACAAGGTTGGATATATTTTTTAAATAAAGAGTTATGAAGAATTATTATGCTTTAGAATATTTTTAAATTTAAACATAAATAGATATCTTCTTTGTGATACATCTGAATGAATACTCACATTTATATGGTTAACTGTGGAATCATACATCGACGAAAAACATTTTCTGGTAGGAACACCTAAACGCAAAAGATTTAGTTAGCTCATAAACCTGGGAAGAAAATAAGGATGAAGCTTCCTTTTTATATTCTGAAACCCAAATCCCATTATAACTATTGCCATTAAAATAAAAATATGTGAAACAGAAGGTTTTTATATACCCTAACTGATGTATGACTTATAACAAGCAGAATTACACGCAATAAAATGCCAGTAAAACGTTGTCAGGTGCATTAATGAACTTCCTGTCATGGGATTTGTCTTGTAAAAGCTATTTTCTTTTAAAGAGAGGAGGCTGCATGCTTTTCTTATTGGCACATCATTCTCTGAATAGAACACTCCTTTGTTGCTGCAATTCATTGCCTCTTCACGGAGTTACTAGATAGTTCCGCATATTTATAGAGGCATGAATTACACTGCTGAAATAAATATTACAATGCTTCTCTATTCAAAGGGCCTCAGGAGCTGGAATGTAACAAGGCATCTGCTTTCTCTGAAGAAAATTACATGAGCACTCTGTAATTTTCAATGGGAGGGAGAATAATTTGTGAACCTAGAACAAGTTTGTTCCATCCCCCCCCACACACACACACACATCAAGATAAAAAAGCTTATCTCCAAAAAATGAACATTCTCCAGAAGAGTTCTGAGGAACATAAAATAATAGTGCAATAAACTTGCAGTAAAAATTGTGCTTTTTTTAATGCTTTATAGAGCTTTGCAATTCTTGTGTCATTCCAGGGACTAGGAAAATACATAGTTGAATGTGAATATTTAGAATTTTGTTCATAATTTTATATTCCAAGTTGCAACTTTAAAAAAATAATATAGAGCTGGTTTTCTCCAAATCCTTCCTCTATATGGAAAGAACACTCTTATTCACAATGAAATGAACTGAGTTGTCCCCTTCCTTCCTTGAAAGTAAAAATATACACCTCCTAATCAAGTGAGAAGACACATAGATGAGGATACTTTTTATTTTTTAGTAGAGGCAATTAAATTTGAGTTTTTCATTTTTAAACAGAAATGTATAAATGTGCCTATTGCCGATATAAAAATCATTTTATGAAAAAATTACAATCAACAAAGTTAATAAACAAGTGGAGGAAATGAACATTCTGACAAAGTAGACATGCAGTTCTCTATAAAATCTTTTTTATAGACCTTTGTAATTTGTAAAAATATTTCCTTTTTAAAATTTGATTAATAATTTACTTCTTTATTTGAATTTATTTTCTAAAGTTGATTATATATTCAGGTGCCATACCTTTAAAATATCCAAAAGCATATATGATGTATAATAAACACATACTTAAAAATTTTATAGTAGCTATGTAATATAACCATGCTGCCCAACACACTAGCCACTGGTTACATGTGGCCACCAAGCACTTAAAATATGGCCAGTGTGACTAAAGAATTGGTTTTTAAATTTTAGTCTTAAAAGATGTTAAATATACTGGGAACTACTTTATCATATTATATACTGGGAACAACTTTATTTTATGAAATCAAATACAGATGAAGTATTTCTGATGAAAATTAAAATTCCTGAATTGAGATTTGTTTGAAGTGTAAGATGCACACTGGATTTCAAAGACAGTATAAAAAAATAAAGAAAAAATAGAAAAGTAATGATTTGTATGTTGTTTACATGTTGAATTAATAATGTTTTGGATATACTGGTTTAAATAAATTACATTTCTGGAATTTTAAAAGTTCACCTGCTTTAATAGCTTTAATATGACTATTAGAAAAAAATAAAATTACATACACAGCTTGCATTAGGTTTTCAATGGGACAGCACTGATCTACATAGTAAATAGCAATTAAAACTTAAATTTTTGCAGTTTATGAAGCCTATGGTCAATTATTACTACATGTATATTTTGAGCGAATCTATTTTGTATAACCACCACCAATCTAACCACAGAAGGTATAAGTTTCCTGTTACTTATGTAAGGCCATTTCCAATGTTAGTAAGTGTTCACAGCCCATATTAGGTTAAATTTTTTAATGAAAATCTGAGTTTTAAAATTAAAGGATATTGCTGGCTCACAGTGTACAGTTAAAAGCTTGCTGACAACACAAGGGCTCCTAAATAAAGACTCAGTGTGTACTCCACTCACCTAGCCTTGGCCCTGGGAATGGCCTGCATTTGTCTGGAGAATGCGGCTCCTTTCTAAGTGGTACAAAGACAGCATGAGCAGGCTAGCTCCGTACGTTTGTATCAAAATAAAATATTGCGATATTATAAAGTGCATTCTCAGAAAATTGTTTCCTGCTCAAATTATGTAGGTAGAGTGCATTGATCTTCCTAAATGATGGGCAGGAAGAATACTGCTATCATCTGACACTTGCCAAAGGTTTTATTATTCTCCCAACTTTCACATATATTCTATCAGTATTTTCATAGTAATGGTAGGAGAGAAGTAAAGCAGGCATTGTCCTCCTTTTACAGCCCCAAAAAGAATGAAATTGATTTCCTCCTTGGATTGGTAGAGAACACAAAATTACCACATTTTTCCCCTTGCAAAATTATAGCCTGGTAACTTGTGAGGCAGCCTCATAAACACTGCAACTAAAATTATATAGAACACTTATAGGCTAAGAACAGATTATAATGTGAAAAAATAATTCAACCAATTTTTGATTTCTAAAATTCAACCAGAATAAAAAAGTATTCAATCATGTTTTATTATTCAATTTATATGTTTCAAAAGAGCCAAACCTTAATGGCAATGTAGTTTACTCCCACCAAAATTTAATTTATTTATTATAATTGTTAGTCCTATACAACTTATTTCAGTAAGCCTATGAAAAAAAGTTCTCCCTTGAAAATATTCCTGGAACACTTTACATTGCAGTCAATTAAAATCAATTCTTAGTTACTGATAAACACTGTTTTCATGCTATATATTTTATTTAAACATAGGAAAAAAACAACTTAGCTAATGCTTTTATAAAGCTAGAGGGCTCTAAGGAGAATATCTTTAAGGTAACTCCTTAATATCCCTTTTGGAAGAGTATTAGTCATTTCTTATTCAATGTAGATTTCTTAAGTAGCTGACATTTATTTTGTTTCTTACCACCTGATCTTGGTACCTTAAAATCTGTTTTTCATTTGTTTTACATTTATTCATGTTTTAATGGCTCCTAGTGATTTTCAACTAGAATTTTCCTAAGGAGTGAGTTTTAAAATCTTTCTACATATTGAGTATCGTTTGTATTGATGTTGTGTTGTTTTTTTTAAAAAAATCTATTTGTTAAACAGTAATGAATCGATTGATTATATTCTTAACTGTTACTAATTTTAACCATTGAATTGGCTTAAAGTTCCCCTGAATACAGTAAGTGGTAATGTATATTTAATTATAAGAAAGACGATGCCTCTCTTTAGATGCTTTTATAGATAGCATATTTGTTCATTGAAATTAAGGCCAGGTCTACACCACATAGATTAAAAAAAAAACACTTAAAATTTTATTTTTCAATTATAGTTTACATTCAATATTAGTTTCAGTTGTATAGCATAGTGTTTATATAATCATATGCTTTACAAGGTGTTCCCCCCAATATTTCAAGGACCCACCTGGCACCATACTTAGTTATTACAATATTATTGACTATATTTCCTATTTTGTACTTTATATCCCTGTAACTACTTTGTAACTACCAATTTGTACTTCTTAAACCCTTACCTTTTTCACCCAGTTCTCCCACCCTCTCCCCTCTGGCAACCAGTCAGTTTGTCTTGTGTCTGTGAGTCTGTTTTGATTTTGTTTGTTTACTTGGTTCTTTAGACTCCACATATAAGTGAAATCATATGCTCTTTGTCTTTTTCTGACTGACTTATTTCACTTAGCATAATAAACCACAAAGATTTGAAGAATGCAATGTTTTACCTTCATAACAAAAGTTGGCATCACTACCTATACTCAAAAACAAAGTTTCCTTTTGGAATACCAAACCACGCCACAGCTTCCAGGTTATGAAGGAATTGGAGGGAGTGGATCCATACATTTTATATTTATTTCTTCTCATGTTTATCAAATCATTGTGGTCATCAAATGAAATTATTCAGGCACACATTCTATCTACATTGATTTGAGAGCAACTTTAATAAAACATGACAAAAAGGGAATTTATTTTAAAAGTAACATCACGAATTCTCCCAGAACTATCACACACACTACTCAGTCTGTAAGTCACGTAATGGACATTGTCATTTTGACATGCAGTACGTTTCTCTTCTTCCATCACCTTTGAATTAATTGGTTTGTAGAGGGTAGGGCAAGGGAAAGATGGGTGGAATTTGGAATGTGCGATGCCTGCCATTGCTACTTGTATCATCGGAACATTTTGAAGTCAGGTTGATATTAACTTAGTAAGGGGAGCCCCACTGACTTTCTGTCTCCTCCAGACAATAAAACAACATAATTGCATCTGCGCCCCTCTTTGTCATTGTTCTACTATAACAAAGATTCAGAACTAACTACAGATTCTAATTAACTCAAATTAGACTCATGAGAGAGATGATAAGTACTACAACATGAAGATTTGAACATTAGTCCTAATTTTAAACCTCAGCGATGTTGGGGACAAGGAAATAGATGTTAAAGGAACAAATTGGGCCGCTCACTACAGATGTTAGAAGTTAGCAGTAACCAGTCAATGGCTTTAACCAATTTGAAAGCATGCTCCTCACTGTCGGCAAGGAAGTATTGCAGCACCTAAAGGATAAGAGACCACATTTCAAAATGGCAGTAAGTCCATTCTTGCGCCTGATTCTGCGTTTATCATTAGTTTGGGGAAAGGAAGGGTGGAAATGGTGGAAATAGGAAAATACTTTGTTGATTCAAACATTCATCGATTTAAAAACTAGCTTGGCATATTTTTGAAAGTTTAGTGTTACAACGTATTATTAGAGCCACTTTGAAAAACACATAATGAGAACTTTAATATTAATTATATTGTTTGAGAAAACCATTTATTATAGATGTTTATTAATGAAATTCCTTATTGAAAAGGTGTAAACTTTCTTTTTTTCCATAATTTACATCTCATTAAAATGTTACTTTTATACTAAATGTTTTACTTTTACAAAAGTGTTGCTCCTAATGTTCACTAGTTTCTCTGCATTCTCAGTTGTTTACTATGAAAATAGGCTTCAGAGAGACTGATCTTCAAACCTCAGAGGGAAGGCAGGTAAGGATGGGAAGAAGGTGTTAAGAGATCAACCAAAAGACTTGTATGCAAGCATAACCAATGGACACAGACAATAGGAGTTGAGGGCCTGTGCTGGGAGGTGGGAGCAGGCTGAGAGAGGTAAATGGGGGGAAAAGGAGAAATATGTAATACTTTCAACAATAAAGGATTTTAAAAAAGAAAATAGTCTGTAGATAAAGGTGATCTTTTTTAGTGTTGCAGATTCTCCTCTTGCAGTCACATTGGTTGAAATCCATAGTGTGATAAAATGATTCATTAGTATGAGTTTGTAATGCTAATCTTCGTTATATAAAGGATTTAAGATAGCAAAATAAAATAAAATAAAAATTCATCGTAATAAAATGTAGAGCAACCCGGCTGGTATAACTCGATTGGAAAGTCATCTCATACACTGGAAGGGGCGGGTTTGAGTCCCAGTCGGGGTGAGTGGAGGGGATGGGAGGTTCTGGAGTGGGGGCAGTCAGTGGATGTATTTCTCTCACATCAATGTTTCTCTCTCTTTCTCCCTTCCTTTCTCTAAATATCAATACAAAATTAAAATACAGAGCAATTTGATTAAAATTTAAAAGTCAAAACCATATATACTGGGGCCTTGACTTATGAGTTTAATTCATTCCGTGATGGAGCTTGTAACTCAAATTACTCGTATGTCAAATCAAAAAGTGAACGAGTGAGACACGTGATGCTGGGCTGATGTTGTGGCGTTCACTGTGACGTTCGCTGTGCCAACTAGCGGTGGGGTATCTGAAGCTGGCTCGTAACCCGAAGTTTAGCTCGCAACTCAAAGCAAAAAAATCGGCCGAGAGACAGCTCATATCTCGAAAACTCATTAGTTGGGACACTTGTAAGTCAAGGCCCCACTGTAAAGGAAGAAAACTAGCCCTAAGCTTAGTGGATAAAGCATAGGCTTGTGGACTGAAAGGTCCCGGGTTCATTCTGGTCAAGGGCACATGCACAGCTTGTGGACTTGGTCCCCAGTAGGGGGCGTACAGGAGGCAGCCGATCAATGGTTCTCTCTCATCATTGATATTTCTAGCTCTCTCTCCCTCTCCCTTCTTCTCTGAAATCAATAAAAATATATTTAAAAGAAAAGAAAAAGAAAACTAAAATGAAGGATGTATGGATCAGACCAGGGGATATTTAATCAAATATTATGCTTAGAGTTTTCTGCAAACCAAAGTGAAAAGGGAGATAAGGTGGGCTGCATGACTCGCATTATTAAAAAAGATGGAATCACATTAGTTCCTCAAAGGAAGCAATGTTTTCAAGAAATAAAGTCTTGGAAGTCTTTTGATTGGGAACTCATACTGTGGCTCATCAAGCAATGATTTCCTCAACAAGTCTGCAGTTAATAGTAGATGTTTGCTACATTTGTAAGAAAAATTTGGATTGATATCCCAAATAATACTAAAAAAGAGAGTTTTGGTGTAGTGTCTTAGTCCAATTTGTCCCTTCATAACTATTAGGCTCTTTTTGGTTGGTTTCTAATCCCTGCCTTCCTCTGTCCTTTGCCCACAGAAGCAGCAGTGAGCTCTAGCTGTCTTCTCCAACACACCAAGTGGTATGTGACATCGAAAGCCAGCTGCAGATACAGGCCAGCATAAACAGACTGATTACCAAGAAGGTACAAAAACATTCAGACAACCTGTTCCTTAAGCCTGGTTAAATGCTAGCTCTCTATCCTTCTGGAGGCCCCTGTGAAAACAGTTCTGAGGATTTTGTTGAAATTAGGTGAGTCCTCTATGCTGCCCAGGGGCTACGGGCAAGAACAGGAGTCCTAGGACTAGGGCGCTGCTTTGAAGGACATGGGTGGGGGCAGGGCAGGCTCACCAGGTTCTCCTATCATCTTTACCATGGGAAAATGTATGCCAAACATTTCTTCTGTTCTATCACAGATGGAGATGGCAATATTAGAAGTCATTGTTATTGGAAGTCATACAATACCGATTAGGGTCTTTCAAATGCCATCTATTTACCTTAATTAAAATAATGCTAATATTCCATTCTTGCATGTAGATTATAGTTATCTACCCACATAGCACATTATCTATGCTGATGTATTTAAAATAAATTGTAAATAGCATAACAGGAATTGTCACAATCTACTCATCAGAAGATTCAGGTTTTTACTAAGATGATTTTCCCTTGAATATCTGCTAATACAACATTCTTCTTTATTAATACACAACAAATACATGGTGAATCTATAGCCCTGGCCAGTGTTGTTCAAATAATAACCTTGGGTGAGGATTAACAACAACCACAAAAAATAGGTTTATAGTTGTGAGTATATGAGACAGAGTTTATTCTTATTTATTAATTATTGCATTATTTTCCATTTGAACAACTCTAAACCTACTTTTGCCCCACCCTGTATTCAATTTGTTAGAATAAATATAAGCATTCTTCTCTTTAGTACCTTATGCATAGTGTTTTTGTTTCAAAATTATTTCCCATATATCATTTAATTAATCCACTGAAACCTTGTAAATTGGAATACAATAGTGACCATTATCTCCATCATACAAAGGAAAACAGAAGGGCTCACCTTTGTAAAGCGAAGTATTCAGAGTCACACAGCGAGTCCTGGCAGAGCTGGCCTTGCTAGTCTTGTGGTTTTCCATTGTGAAATTTTTCTAAGTGATCTTTTTTAATGTCCCTCCGTTGTTTTTCCAGGAAAGCTTACAAGAGAAGTGAACTCGTGTACTTTTACCTATTTCACCTCCTCTAGTTATTCAATAAAATGATTTTCAAACATTCTCTTTGTCTGTGTAGGGGTATGTTTTTAAGTTCTCTGATGATTCCTGAAAAATAAAATAAAAAACATACCCAACTTCTTCAATATGGAATTTAACTGTAAATTGAACTCTAGTATTATCTAGCAAAGTTTGAATGGCAGCCTGTGCTTCACATAAGTCACAAAATATTTACCACATAATAAGCCTAATTTATATATACATGGAAATTTTTGTCTGCTTATTTGGGAGGAATTAGAAAATTGGAGTATTTCAGACAAAATTCGTAAACGTATTTTTGTTCTTCAGCTAATCATTAGATCAAATATGTCTCATCTATAATTCAGCTCTCCATTATCAATATTTTCTTGGAAACAAAATTAGCTCCTTCTAAGGAAATAATGTTGCTTCATGAAAACAGCACTAATTATGAGTCAGACAGAATGAGTTTGCTTTGTCCTATTTCTGCCCATTACTTGCTAATTGACTTTGCCTTGTTTCTATTAAATCTGGAATGAAATGTCGGAGGAGGGGCAGTAATCTGAGAACCTCATAGTGTTTTATGAAAGTATAAAAAAGGCAAATATGTCGGTGTTTTTGTTTTCCTGACAAATTCTTGCTTCTTTGTGCTTCAACTCAGGCGTCCTCTCCTTTGAAGATCCAGCCCTTGCATATACCCTCTGAGCTCACCTTATTGGATATACTCACCTTTGTCTAGCTCTGTCATTGTATTTACTCTATGCAATATCTGCCTAATTTTATGCCTCTCCCATAACCTAGGTAGCCCACGGAGAATAAGGACAATATTTTATTAGTTTCTGCAGCCACTAAAAGAGCAGTGCTAGTTACAGGGTAGATAAAAAAAAAGTTAAATAAATGAAGAGAATGCAATGGAATGGAAGAAATATTTACTCATTGATTTTGCAAGGTTGCTGTGAAGATCAAAACTAGTAATGTGTGTGTGTGATAAGTTAAATTTTTAAAACTTAAGTAGCACGTACAGTTGCCCTCAGCTTGCAAAGCTTTAAGAAATGATTGGTGAGTTAAAATTAAACTAAACAAATCGTTAAGATATTTGTCATGAATCTGTGCCTGACCAGACCTCTGTAAATGCTGACCTTGTGCAGATTAAATCTAAAAGCCCTGGAGTGATGTTGTCTATCTTACACCTCACCCTCCTTGTAGAGGCCCTTGCTGAGGTTAGAACCATGAGTGTCAGACAAGCAGACCTTAAGGAGCTATGACAGGTAACCAAATGGGAAACTGATGGCTGCCTTGGGCTCACGGAGACGTGTGTCTAACAGGGCAGACGTGTCACTAGACCCTTTAGAGGGGAAATGAAGCGATGAACGAATGCTGGACATCGGAGGCGCCAGGTCCTGACAGGCTAAGGTGTGACCTGCTGAATCCTAACCATCCCAGACATCTTTAGAAGAGCAAGTGAGCTGGGCGATGGCCAGGGGCAGGCAGGTTGCAGGGGAAAGGAGCTGTATACAGAGCCCACAGAGAGTAGAAAAAGAAAGGGCAAGTGAGATTACTGGTCATCTGGTGTCTTAGATCCCACGCAAAGCAAACTTCAAGCACAACAGCAAACACAACCTTTGAGTCTTACTGTCTCCAAAGAGTATTTACCAAGTGCTGTCTGGCTTGATCTCCCAGATTCGGTTAAATATGCATTTTCCTAATGTTGTGTTTCTGACTTTCTTTCTTTCCCTTTTTGTTATTGTTGATATTATATATTTTTTAAAAATTAAAACCTTATTTGCTTTAACAATATAATTCTGACCCCAAAGAAAGAAAGAAAGAAGAGTGAGGAAAAAGGGGAAAAATTCCACAGAACATTTTTAAAAAGATTTTTCAATAGGACAATAATGTAACGACATTTATGAGTATACTATATTACTAAATATATCTGATTCTTTGATCATATTAAATATATACATATGATTTTATACATTACTTTTCCATTTGAAAACACTGAAATTTATGAATTAGCAGGCAATTCACTGTAATCTTGCCATTTTATAAGCTACCTTTTATTAAGATAAAAAATAGGCTTAAAATACATTTTATTTGGTGACTAAAGGCATACAAACATATCAAAGCATTTAAATATATCATTGTACTTTATTATATTAACGGGTAATGAAAATGGGAAATTATAAATGAGCTGAAAGGCTTTTATGCCTTTTTATGTCCTCTTAATGTGGCCATTTCATCACATTTTATCACAGCTCTTTGGTTAAGTGGCCAGTACTCCAACTGAGTCGAAGATCTAGGAAAATGTTCATCCTGGAATTTCCAGCACCTCACACAATGCTTGGGGCATCATAGGTTCTTAATTAAAGATATTCAGTGAATAAAAAGACGAATAGAATGAATACCCCACGCATATCACGCTGTTTGTTTTGGCATTATAGTTTTAGAATGGTAGACATTAATTTTTTTAAAAACAGACTACACACCTCTTACTTTTTACATATTGAAACTAGTCATAAAAGTATAAAATATATGAAAAGGTAGATTCTCTAATGGCTAATCACTGGCAGTGAATATTTAATTGATCACATATTTTCAACTCTATGAGAGTTAGAAAGTAACAGTCCTCATTGTTAAATTCATATACATAAGTTGGGCATCATGTTCGTAGTATTAGCAATTCATACTCCCTCTTTTTTTTTTATTCTATAATCACAAATACTTTGTAAGGTCTCAGAGATCAACAGATAGCAATACCATGGAAAATTAAAGTGCTCCCTTTAAGTGAGAGAGCCTTTTCTGGGAAATGCACACACACACACACACACACACACAGAATAGTGATTTAGTCACAAAATACATAAAGCCGTTCTCTGGATTTATTTTAGGTTGATTGACAAGGATAAAATAACCATTTTCCTGTAGCAGAAATTAATGAAGATATTCATCTCCTTGTTTCATTATTTGGTTTTAAATACAATTTTTGGAATAGATTATTTGAGAGGAAATTTGCAAACTTTAAAATCCATCCTTTTAAAGTGTGTGATTCAGTGGTTTTTGGTAGAATCAGAGTTGTGCCACTATCATCACTATCTAATATTAGAAGATTTTTATCACTCCAAAAAGAAAAACCTGTATTCTTTAGCGGTCACTTCCTATTTCCTCTCCCCCAGTTCCTGGCAATCACTACTCTATTTTCGGCCTTTCTACAAATTTTCCTATTGTGGACATCACACACAAAGACTGTTTATCTTGAAAATACTATTTATTTTAAAGATTTAGATGCCAAACAGAAACACAACTGAATTGTTTTAAGTGATTGGGTTGATTATATTTAGACTTATTTATGCATTCATTGGTTGATTCTTGTTGTGCCCTGACTGTGGATTGAACCCCAACCTTGGCATATCAAAATGGTGCTCTAACCAACTGAGTTACCTGGCCAGGGCTTGTATATATTTTTGAACTTAATAAACTCATATAGTCTACCCTTTGACTCCTCTGTATCTATACATATCTGTATATATTTTTGAATTCCCATAAGGAAAAAGGTGTGCTCTTGTCTAGAAGATGATGCAATTCTGTAATAGTTCTTTGCTCTCCCCTCTCTCTGGAAAAAGGGAGACACAGAGTCCCAATAGTGTGTCCATCTCCAGAAAGTCACGGTATCCATCTCTGGGTGATGCTAATTACTCCTCAGATTTTGTTAGTTTTACCTGGAGATAAACATGAAGTCTACATTGTAATAGAGTCACCACCTAATACATCCCATATACAGGATATCCAGTCTGAAGTGTGCCATTTGTCCTCAGGTGACCGGATTTCTTTAGTGATCTTATCTGAATTTTTGTTTCTGAAGGATCTGAATCCTCAGAAACCTGCCTTTTCATGGTTGCTGTAGTTTTATGGACTTTTGTTTTTGCACATGTAAGAATTAATGCATGCTCTGAGAATCCAGTCAGTGTGCTCCTGCCTGTGCTCACAGTTTAGAAACTACTCAAGTGCCATGTGGACAATTGACATTAGTTTCCCCACGGAGAACATAGGTTTGCTCCCACACCTCAGAGGTCTGCGCTGTGACCCTCCTATTGGAGCCTGTGGAGACACTATGTGCTTCAGAGACACTGAGGATCTTAGGCCCTGCAGCTGTGGGTCTGCCAGTGGAGGAATGCCTTGCCCTGCAGCCTGGACTTGCTGCAGAGCCTTCCCTTGCTCTGGTCCCCATTCAAACTTGGCCATTTGAAGGGTAACTCTGTAAATGGGGGTAGTAGCTGGGAGGGGACACTGCCTGCTTCATGCTGGTACTATAAAGGGAGTGCTGAAATAGCTAGCGAGTGAAACAAATTGTGGCTGCCCACAGCATGACAGCCATGGCTGGGATGATGACACCACAGAACCAAACATATAGAAAGAGCATGCTCCTTGCCCCTGTTTTTGCCTGTCAGTCTCTTGTAGTGCCCCTATTGGTAGAATCTAACGGTAATCCAGCTGGAAAAAAACAGAGTATTTGCATATCAGCAACCTCAGCACCTCAAATCAAGTATAGGAGGATGGGTTTGGAGATGAATCTGCAGTAGGCTAGTAATCAGCACAGTATGAAATTGATAATCAATTTAGTCTACAGAACATGTATAAAAGCAACTTGAATTGGCTTATTTTCTTTATAATAAAACTAATATGTATTAATTACATGAAAACATTTTAGAAAAAGAATAAAATAAAAATCACCCATAATCTGACCATTTAAAGAAAAATGTTGGTACCCCTATTGCCTTTATCACACACACACACACACACCCCTTTATATTTGCAAAAAAGGGGACCATGCTCTACATGCAATTTTTAAAACCTACTTTTACACTTAGCAATATAATATACTGTTAGCATCTTTACTTGTCTTTAAATAATTCACAACATCAATTGTCCACATGGGATATCAGTGTATCTCTATCACATGCAGTAATACATTAGAAATCGTTCCCTCGTTTTGGATGTTTTAAATAACTTGTATTTAGTACTGTGATAAATATCTTTCTTCTAAATTCTTTACAAGAATGTGTTGATACGCTGTATTTTGGAGAAGTGTTCACATTACTTGTGTTTGAATCTTAATGATACTGTGTCTGTAATATAAGTCCCTGAAAATAGGGTTTGTCACATAGAGTAAAGCAATTTCTTGAATGGTAGGTCAGATGCACCTCCCTTCCTGCTCTTTCCTCCTGCCCTTCGTCCCTCCCTCCCTGTCGTTTTCTTTCTTCCTCTCTCTCTCTTCGGTCAGTGGGGTTATGGTGTTAGGCTGAGGTTTACTTGGATTACTGCACATTCAAAAATGCATCTAGGGCAGTGGTTCTCAACCTGTGGGCCACGACCTCTTTGGCGGTCGAACGACCTTTTCACAGGGGTCGCCTTAGACCATCCTGCATATCAGATATTTACATTACGATTCATAACAGTAGCAACATTACAGTTATGAAGTAGGAACAAAAATAATTTTATGGTTGGGGGTCACCACAACATGAGGAACTGTATTAAAAGGTCGTGGCATTAGGAAGGTTGAGAACCACTGATCGAGGGAGAGATTTTTTTAGTGTGGGTAGTGTTGAGAACAGCTGGGATGGAGACAGAATGAAATGGCAAGGATATTTTACATAGATATAAATGGAACTGCTTAGCACAAAAAAAACTTAGAATGTTTTGTGCTAGGAGAATAAATTGGAATTGAGTGGGTGTTTTTTTCTTTGCAAATATTAAATGCTAAGTCTTAAAACCATCTGTGGTCTTTCTGAAAGTTTAAATTTTAAATGTAGGTAAGGCAAAGTGAAAAAGTCTTGAGGAGAGGTGGTGTTGTGTTGCCAAGCAACGTTGCTAATCTAAGATCTCTCAATCAAGTGGCATAAAATTTTGGCTACAATAAATGTGCCCCCACAAGGAAGTGAGTCAGCACCAGCTATTTCAGGAGGACATTGTAGGGAGCCCAAAAAAGTCTCCAGTAAGGATAAAATTGTCTTCGAGCTGTTTTGCCTTTCCTTCTCAATGCAAACCCTTATACCTCAACTCACTGGTGCCCAGATCAGATACAGTCCCAGAGCTAACATGTACCCTGCTTCCTCCTATGAAGGTCCTCACTATGAAATGAGAGAATTGCCTCGCTATGCAGAGGCTAGGAGCCCATACCCTTACTCAGAGGACAGAAGCCCGTGGCTGGAGTCTGCTGACTGGGAAGCAGGAGCCTCATCCACAACGTGGTATCAGACAGAAGAGCAGGAAGAGGATGAGACGGCTTGCCTGTGTTCTTGCTCCTGGAAATGTACCATTTAAACTCAGATGATCTTTCTTGTTTGCCCAACATCAGGTCCATCTGTCATTTTGTTTGTTTGTTTGCTTTCCCCCAAAACTACTGCTTTGGAATGGAGTTTTGTTGAAGATAAGGCTTGCTATTTTCTGTGTAATGAGTCTGGTCAACTGGAAGCTCTGGAATTTTAAGGAAATGATTCAAAATTGTTAGCTGGCATTTCCCCCCCACTATGAGCTCAAGAAATTTAAGCCTTGATTTCCTGATTGAGAAAAATGACCCGGAAGAACATCCTCTTCTCTGACATAAGACTGGCAAGAATGAGAAGCCAAGCATGGGTAATGAAACATCTACGCACTGATTTTTTTTTTTTTTCCTCCAAAATGCATGCACCTTTTCTAGCTGTTCTTGAGTGAAGATGCAGAATGTGATAATTGTTGGCCTGCAAAACTGTGGTTGGATTTAGACCCTGGAGGGAATCTCTACTACCTAACAAACATTTTTAGTTAAGTTTAGTTAAAGTGGAAAATACTTTGGGGTTTTAGGGTTTGAGAAAACAGTTCCCCCCTCATTTTAATTATTCTTTCTTATTCGAATATCTGTAAGTTCTTATGTTGATAAGTTATGTTATTTGGGTTAGTTATAATAAATGTGGGTGACTTCATTAACTACATAGGTTTGATAGCCTGTTACTGTTGTTATTGTTACGGCAAATTATAGAAATAATACCATCACTGGAGATACCGTCACCTAAATAGAGAATAGCTAGTAAGAATTCGAGATATAATTTGGAATGTTTTCGAATTTTATAGAAACATTTCAGTGGAGGAACTATGGGCTTATTATTTATTTTATTGAGTTGCTGAACTGACTACTGCTATTTAATGCTAAACTAATTACTCATCTTAAAATCATAAGGATTATTATGGTTTTCAGGTCATATGTTTACTGTTTTAAATTGTTACTGCTCTCCAATAATTATTTCCCTTATTGTTTGGTAGAATTTTATAACACTTTTAAATGATTTAAAAGTAATATTAACTGATTTTGGAAAGTATGGAAACACAAGAAACACTTAAGAAGAGGGAAAACATCCTCTACATTCTTATCATTCAATGGTTAATTTCCTTCCCCTTTTTAACTCTTACTAAATGTTTTCATCACAATAAAATGTCCTTCTTTGTCCCTTATGGCAGTTTTTTATATCCCCTCTCTTTCAAACTCTATGATTACCATATACTTCTATGCAATATTTTTATATACAGTGTATATAATGTATATAAAATACTATATATTTTTAATTATTTGGAAAAGAAACTAATTTGGTTTTTTTTAATCCTCACCTGAGGATATGCTTTTTTTTTAACTGATTTTTTTTAGAGAGAGAGAGGAAGGGATAGGGAGAGAGAGAGAGAGAGAAAAAAACATCGATGTGAGAATGAAACATCCACCTGTTTCCTAGAGGGACAATGGGGGACATCCAGAGAGGCTGGAGAGTGAGAAGGAAATGACAACAAAAAAAAACAGCTAGAGAAGGAAACACCCAATTCTGTGTATAAACTCTGCCCAAGTCTTTGGCTGATTTCTGAACTATGCTTATATGGAATGAACCAAAAGGTAACTGAAGTGAGAGCCGACCTGCTGCCCAACACAGGGAAGACAGAGTTCCCAGTTTGAGTCTCACCAAACTAATTCTCTGATGGAGTATAAGCAGCAATGTTCTTCAGGATGGCAGGCTGGGCTAGAATGGAATGGAGGATACAAATCTGCCATGCTCCTTTAAAAGAATTATTAAATTCAGGTCTTCATTTTTTTGGTCTTGTATATATTTTCAAAAAGGTAACCTAATATTAGGGTGTTTAATTAATTTATATTTTACTATCCGAACTGTTTCTTAAGAGACATTTGATGTTTAAGGAAATATTGTGATTTTTTAAAAAATAATAAGCTTTTGTCAACACTATCTCTTTGAGGTAGACACTTTATACAGTCAACAGGAAGCAGGGTGATACAAGTGAGTCTGAGAGGAGACCTGTGACTGCCCAACCAATGGAATATGGCAGAAGTGATGCTTTGGGACTTCCAAGTCCAGGTCATAAAAAATTTCCAGTTGGCGCTCTCCCTCAGGATGTTTCCCTTAGGTCCCCATGTAGTGAAGAAGCCCAGGTTATATGGAGAAGCCACATAAAGTGTTTCAGTTGAGAGACCCCGCTAAATCTCAGTGTCAGCCATCATCACCCTCTGGGAATGTGCATGAACACACCTGCAGGTGATTTCAGTCCCCAGGCTTTGTGTGCTCTGGACATTGTGGAGCAGAGACAAGCTGTCCCCATTGTGCCCTGACCGGCTTTCTGACAAATATAAACCAAGAGAGATAAAAATTATCATTGTGTTAAGCCACATTGGTGTTTTGGAGAAATTGGTTATGCAATTTGTATATCAGACTTGAACTGGTAGAATGGGAAGAGATGGAAAATTCCAGTGGGCTGATGAGTAAATGAGCATTTAGGTGGGAGAGACAGTGAGCTTTGGTGACTCTTTCAAGAAATCAATTCGTTGGGGAAACAAGATACCCCTACTTCTCATTGCCTGAATAGAGAATAGCTAGTAAGAAATCGAGATCTTGGAAAGCATTTCTTTTTCATAGGAAAGGCTTGATTAGGTTGTATGCTGAAATAAAAGAGCTAATAGAGACAGGAGAATGTTGAAGATGTGTGTGTGTGTGTGTGTGTGTGTGTGTGCGTGTGTGTGTGTGAGAGAGAGAGAGAGAGAGAGAGAGAGAGAGAGAGAGAGAGAGAGAGAGAGAGAGAGAGATAGGGAGGGAGTTTAAGAAAAAGATCCCCCAAGAAGACAGAGAAGTAGAGAATCTATGGCACAGTAGAAGCATTAACCACACATACAAGGGGTCCTCACCAAGTGTGGTCAAACGTTACTAGCTGCAGATTTGCTTGTTGTAGGTGACTCAAGTAGTCCTCCCCACTGATTTGAATGTCCTTTGCCAAATTCAAGGTCAGTATGTTTGTGAAGAAAAAGAAAGTGACAGAACTAAAGAAAAGCAGTAAATATTTTGGGGAGTGGGATAAGCAACCTGCTCGGTAAAATAATTAAAAGTGGTGTGAAGGCTCAGAATGTGGGATATTTCTTAGGTCTCATTTTAAATTCTTTTATTTCTGTATTTCTGAGCATTTCCTCCTCAATATGACATTTCCAATATTCTCTTTTCCAGGTAATTACACAAATTCTATACTTACATACCTGTAGGTTACTTAATATGATCAAATTATAAGTAATAATGCTATTAATACATATTAATTATATATGTGTGATACTTGAAATTTACCAAATTATTTCAAGTTCAACACCATTTGCCCCAACCAAGAAGCTGTATGTCCAATCAATGGTTTAGCATTTCACTTTGGTCAGCTTTGGCCTAGTGACCAATCGCTGCCTTTGCATAGCCTCAGAATAAAAACTCTTCTTCCAGAAATAGGTACAGAACAGAGACTTCCAAAACCTCCATAACTTGTGCTTCACTGATCCCAAAGCAATTGGGGTGAGTCGGGTCTTTATGCTCCATAAAGGCAACGCTGTATCACCAAACGGTCTTGAATTAACCTGAAACCTCAAACTCTGCCTACAGGATACAGACACTTCCTTATCAAGGCCCCCAGGCTGCACATTACGATTGGCTTCTTCTCATAAATCCATTTCACATGTCATACTCAGGGGCAATGGCTACAGCCAATAATTAATGCTGGTGGATTGGCTCTTTCCCAAAATGTAGTTGTTTGTCTTCCCAGTTGATAACATATAGAGAATTTTGGCAAAATTCCCCAAGAGATGTTTTTTTAGAGGGTGTATTTGAGGGACATTATTGAAGGCTGTTGTGCTTTCCAATTCTTATCTGTGATTATAATGGTGAGCACAGGCCAAAGAATGCCATGCATTTTTCAATAAGTGAGGAATTTTATTTATCTGACTTCATAAGTTAATGTGACTTTTCAACTAGGACAAAATGAAAAAAAAAAAGATAAATACAAGTATTCACTCTTGAAATTCTATTACATGCTGGCCAAGGTTGGCCTGCCTGGACACAGACTACCAGACACAGAACTGGGCACAGAGAGCCTTTGTGTGTGTGGACACCCTTCATGTGCACCCCCTCTTCTCTGGGAGGACTCTCTCTGAGAAAAGGAGCAGCAGCTCTGAAAGCCAAGAACTGGCTTGGTGCTGCTAGGAACTGGCCTGCCACTCTCAGCTGGGCCACTGTACCCTCCTATCAAATATAAACAATTTCAAACAATGACAAAGCCAGAGAAGGTCCTGTGACTTTTTTGGATCAAGGCAAAAGAATAATATTCTGTAATTATGTCTTAACAGATAAAAACAAGAATGTTGTCCAAACAATTAAACACACACGCAAATATCACCTTAATCTGGCTCATAGGCGTAACCACTGCCTTTTTACCAATTACAAGTTTAGCTATACCCCATTCTTCGGCACCTCCTAGAAAATAATTATTCAGGTGCCCAATCAATGAATTAGCCTCACTTCCTGACAGTAGCAACCACTCCAGAGCAAAAGCCCTGCTTCTTTGACCCCTTTCAGATTGCCAACCATATGTTCAAATCTTGTAAGTCCTTTTTCACACCCTTCTACTCATTTCCTAGAATGCAGGGTCTCCCTCAACGCAACATGTCCATAAAACCACTGGTGTGTTCCAGGAGGCTTTTAGCTGGAGAGATTTGACCAATCTGTGACATGAGCATTTGGGAGCCAAAGGAAAGCTAGAGGAACACTTACCAGAAAAGACAGACATGTGCAAAGGACAGAGAGGTAAGCTAGCAGCAATAGGAATTCCTCCAAATGCACAGAAAAGGGAGATTGATATGGGAAAAGGCAGAGAGAAACAGCGCTAGAAACAATTTATGAAGAGAGAACTTGAGAAAACAGGCACAGGTCACAATGTGATGTTGGAAGCGGGTGGCGGGGGGAAGGGAGGCATGGTGGGAGGGTAATAATTCATCTAGGCACTCATTCACTTATTCAGTTAGTCAACAACAATATACTGAGTGCCAGCTATATGCTGGGCACTGTAAACAAAGAAAGATAGTGCTCTTGCCCTACTACAGTTTAGTGGTTAAGAGGTGGAGGAAACCAGTTTTACTCAAATCATTGCAAGATAAGTATTGTCACAGTTACTGGTGCTCTGGAGGAAGGCTGTGTGAGGCCATGAGAGACTATGCTAAGGTGGAAGGCCACAGAGGACTTCCTTGAGTAAGTGGCTTCGAGCCAAGATCTGAAGACAGATTAAGAGCTAACCAGGTAAATAGCCAGGCATGGAGAAAGATAGTGTGAATGCCCTATTGTGGGAAAGAATATTATCAGTATAATCAGTATGAAGTTTTATTGGCAAACAGCCGCATATTTGTTTACACGTTGTCTATGGCTTGCAACAGAGACTGTATGGCCCACAGAGCCTAAATATTTATTATCTATCCTCTTAGAAGAAAAAAGTTGGCTGAGCCCTTTGACAGGCAATGCTAGGAGTTTTGTCTTTGTTGAAAGAGAATAGAATGCCATCGGTGGCATGGAAAACATGCCTTGTGATTAGAACATGGTGAGCGCATTGAACAGAGTCTCAAGAACATGTGGGTAGAACAACTATGAGACAATAGCAGAGGAGGGTGGTGGTGGTGAAGATGGAGAGAAGTGTAATGGGCTGGATACAGGAAATACGAGAGAAGGTCATGTTATTTGCTGAGACAGAGGGTGCTCAAAAGAGGACTAGTGGTTTTTTGTTGTTTAGTTTATTTTAAATATATTTTTATTGATTTCAGAGAGTAAGGGAGAGGGAGAGAGAGATAGAAACATCAATGATGAGAAAGAATCATTGAACGGCTGCCTCCTGCATGCCCCACACTGGGGGCATTGATCCCACAAGCCACACATGTGCTCTGACCAGGAATCAAACCATGACCTCCTGGTTCATAGGTGGATACTCAACCACTGAGCCATGCCGGCCGGCCAGGCAGGACTAGTGTTTTGATGATTTTTACCCAAGGAGAAGATGAGTTAAGTTTGGGCGTGTCAATTTTAAGTTCACTTTGAGATGCCCAAGAGAAGATACACATTACACAATTTAGACATACAATGCTGGTCCTCAAAGAAGAATGCTAATTACATGCACAACCTCCCCTATGGTTTATACATAACCCAACGAGATAAATGAGGATCCAAGTCCAGAATCAAGATTATTCTGAAAACACGGGATTTGAGTACATTGTGTAGGGCTTCATCTCACTGGGATTTGATCCCCCCAATCTCAGGTGGAGAAAAACAGAGAATGGCAGTCACCCCTGACAGGTAGCTACCATATGGACACAAAAGAGCTGGAGGAGGAAAGCATGTTTCATTTGGGGACAAACCATTCCAAGAGGAAAAGAACAATAGACAAGGGGCAGGGCCATTCATGGACAAGGAATTCAGCATCAATCATCTCATCCAGTAGAGAAACCTGACACTGAAGAACACCAGATTCTCACGAAGTTCACCAATGAGATTAGGTACTCCTTTATCCAAGAGAGATATGGCCAAGCAGAGAAAGGGACTTGGAGTGTTTTTCTAACATTGTTCTAAGTCAGAAAGTTCCTTTATGGCAATGTGAGGAGTTCAGGAAGGGTTTGAATAAATATTCCTCTTTAACAAAAATATCAAAATCATATAAAGGACAAAAAACCTGTAAAGAGTTAAAAATTTATGTATGTTCTTTAATTTCTAAAAAATTGAATGTATTGGTTAATAAAATTGATAGGTTTCACCTGGCCAGTCTGGCCCCGTGGTTGAGTGATGACCCATGAACAATGAAGTCACAGTTTGATTTCCAGTTAGGGGACATGCCTGGGTTTTGGGCTCTGTACCAGTGGGGGGCATGCAGGAGGGAGCCAAATGATGATTGTCTCTCAATGATGTTTCTATTTCTCTCTCCCTTCCTCTCTTTGAAATCAATAAAAACATATTTTTAAAAAAATTATAGGTTTCAGGGGTGCAATTCTATAATACATCATCTGTATATTGTATTGTGTTTGCACTACCCCAAACTTTATGTTCTAATTTTAGGGAAGAAGGAACTAGGAAGCTAAATTTAAATAAATGAAATTCACTAATATAATTACATTTTAATAAGCAAAGCTGACAAGGGGTTAGTGAACATAAGGAGACACTAGTAAGAAGTTGATAGAAGGCTGCTTAGAAGTAGCTTCCCAGAGTTTGGCCATTCTCATGGACCAAGTATTAGTGGAGGGTAAAAATCTCTTGAGCCTGAACTTTGAGCAGCATTAAATCCTAGATGTCTTTATCTCTTCAAGACACTCACTGTGGTGAGTAGTTGATTGATGTAGGAAGTAGCTCATGAAAATTTTTTAATAATTCGTATCAAACAAGTCCATTGTTTGTCAGCCATAATTTAATACAGAACTAGCATTAGGACTGAATTTTGAGCTCTTATTATTATGCTGGTTAATCACTAACAGACTATATTTTCAGTGGGAAAATAATGGATGTCTTTGTTTCTTTTTTTATAATTAAGTTCAAAGACCTTTCATAAAGATAATATTTTTTCTCATAGTTAATGCCATGTTCCCTTTTATAATTTAAAGTTTTGCCTTTTAAGTGTTCATCAATTCAAAAATTATGCATGTTTGTTGCAAAAACTCAAATATTATAGAAAAATTGCAGAATAAAGTCTTTTCCTTGTTGGAAAACATTTTACCTGTTCCTTTTTCCCTCTCTTCTCATAATATCATGGTTAACAATTTCAACTAAATACACTTACAGAACTTTACCCATGAATTTACACATGTGGTTTTCTTTATATAAATTATATTATGTGTTGCTGCTGTTGTTGTTGTTGTTATGACTGTTATGTAACTTGCTTTCCTTGCTTAATCTGAGCCTCCAATTCAGCACAGATAAATCTATTTGAATAACTTTAACAAATGCAAGGTAAACAATACCATGTGTGGACATAAGGTGTTTCATAGTATTCAGAACCTAAAGCAATACTGTTTTAATGATCTTTAGCATAATAATGTCAGACTTGTGAAAAAGAAACTAGTTTAGCTACAGGTTTTACATTATGACCACAAGAGAGATGACAGAACTTCATGGAAAGAGAGTTGGACCTGATGAGCTCTTGAAGCAATCTTATCATTTGACCTCTCTGGGATTTGATGCCTTTATCTGTAAACTGAAAGATTTTGGTCCAGATGATTTCCAATATTCCTGCTAGCTCTATTTTATATGTATACATACGTACATACACTTTTATACGTGTACAGGATTGGAACAGTCAGTCTTAGTTAAAAACTTTTCATATTTGGCAGCTATTAAATATCTATCTTCACTCAATATTCTAGATAACCCGATGGACAAAATGTATGGTACCTGCTGTCCATGTCAGATATCAATTGAAAGATATTTTCTGGCTTGCCCTTAAATTGTTATTTCCAACAAAAAGCATTTTCCAAGAGTCTGGGGCCACATTAGCTATCCATTTCTTTAAAAAGGAATTAGGACCCAGCCAGCGTGGTTTGGTGGTTGAGTGTTGACCTATGAACCAGTAGGTCATGGTTCAATTCCCTATCAGGGCACATGCCTGGGTTGTGGTCTCCACCCTCATTATGGGGTATGCAGAGGCAATCAATGATTCTCTCTCATCATTGTTGTTTCTATCTCTCTCTCCCTCTCTCTTCCTCTCTGAAATCAATAAAACTATATTTAAAACATAAATAAAAATAGGGCATTAGAAATCTGTATAGAAATTAAACTATTAGTGACTGGAGGAATAGAATGAAGGAAACTAAAATAAAATTTTCTTTTTTAAGGTGTAGAAGGAATCTTCCTTTAGTTGTAAAAATACATGCAAAAGATCAAAAAATAAAATTTTATGGGAACAAATATGGGGGAAAGCAAGATATTGGGGTGGCAACTATAAGAGTGAAAATGTGGTCATTCTGGTTCCTTGAAAAGAGCTGCTGCTCCCCCTTGTGTCAAGTGTGGAAACCTAACCTGATAAAACAAAAAGCATTTCATCCTAAACTCAAGATCTATTTGGATTACAATGGCATACTGCTTTCAAGGGGAAATGAAGGACATATTCAAATGGACCTTTCAAGTAATGATTCTGTCTCAGGTATAGGCTTAATGTCACCAAGATAACAGAGCCAGTGATGTGGGCATGTGCCCAGATAAAGCCCCAGAGGATGACTGTAATCAACCCAGGAAATTGGTTGGTCAACCCTTATTTCACAAGTATGTTTCTATGCCAACCACTTGGTAAGGTACTAAAAAGAGTGTAAAGTAATATAGGACAGTCGTCTTTTAGAAGTGTGTCCTCCACCTACGAAGATAAAATATGACCACAAGGAAACAATTACAAGGTGGTAGATTCTAGAGCAGGGAGAAAGGAGAAGGGTTTTTGTGCTGGGATCTGACAGGTCGGGTGCTTCAGAGAGATGTAGAACCTATTAGGCCAATAAAGTAGAAAAGCATGAGGCCAGAAAGTTAACCATAGTTCTGGAGTTTTGTGTTTATAAACTAAAGGCAGGAAAGAACACTCGGGGTCAGATTAAGCAACTCTGGGCTAACTACTTTGGACCATCGCCACTTGTTTTGTAGATGAGTAATTATGTAATGTGTTTGAATAGAGAAAAGCCATAATGTGAAATGTTTCAGGAAGTTTAATCTGGGAAACTATAAGCAATGAGTTTTCTTTCATTGTATGTAAATATAAATACTAAAAAATTACATTGAAATATTCACCTAATCCATCATTTCATATTCTTTTACTCTTTTTTCATGTAATTGATTGGCTATCTAACAGTATAGGACTGTGTGTGTATGTGTGTGTTTATTTGCCGTCACCTTTACTGGATGCAAATTTCATGCGAGTAGGGACTTTGTCACTTTTGTTCACTGCTGTACTCCCTAACTTCTAAGACTATAAATAAATTTATATTGAAAGGCTTGAGGCAAGGAGAGCAATTAAAGTGTTTATACCAATGATAAAACTTGACCTTGAATAGAAGCAGGAGAAGAAAAAAATGGAGACATTTAATATTTTGAAGAATGAATAAACTAGACTTAATAACTCACTGGATGTGGCTGGCGAGGGAGAAAGAGATGTCTAAAATTGCTGAGGCTTCAAGGTTAAATGCACGGAAGGGTAACGGTAGCATTAAAAATACGGGGTAGTCAGTTGAAAAGTATGTTTTGGCTAGATAACAGAGCAAGCTCTTGACACAGACGGAGTTGTTGAGGGACAGTTAGATATTTTTGATTAAAATCCAGGAGACAGGCCAGGCTTGCAAGTTTAGCTTTATTGTGGAGATGATAGCTGACACATGAGCTTAGATAAGATTCCTGTGGGGCAAACTCTAGCTACAGTGGGGAAGAGAACAAAGGACCGACCCTTATAGCTATTTAAACCATCATCACAAATAACCTTAAGAGATGTGGCCCATTTATAATTTTTTTACATTATGTTATTCTTTTTAAAAATATAGATATTTTATTGATTTTTTACAGAGAGGAAGGGAGAGGAATAGAGAGTTAGAAACATCGATGAGAAAGAAACATCGATCAGCTGCCTCCTGCAGACCCCCTACTGGGGATGTGTCTGCAACCAAGGTACATGTCCTTGACCGGAATCAAACCTGGGACCCTTTACTCCACAGGCGGACGCTCAAGCCACTGAGCCAAACCGGTTAGGACAGCCCATTTATAATTTATGTACTCTTCTCACATGTATCTATTGAGTCCTGACCAACAAACAAATAAAAACACTATGATCTGAGGATTCTGGGGAACTCACGATCTGGTAAGGAAGACAAACGAAAAGATTTACACGTCCAAGTGAATCAGTCACCCCAGGTCCCGCTAACTATGGTTCTGGTGTTGCTAAATCTATTGATCTTTCAAGACAAGTGAGGTTTTCTGCGAGAATTTCTAATGCCAAAAAATATAGGACATTAAAATATGTGAAGCCGACCAAAACATTTTGCTGTCTGAGTTTAATTTGTATCAGCCCTATTGTAATCTTATTCAAGAAGAAATTCCTCTATCTCCCTTAATTGTACAGCAAGCATGTCACACTATGGCCTAAGGGTCCGCATGTGGGCCACAATGAATATTTTTGCGGCCCAGCCAATGTAATGGTATGTAAGAAAATTTTTAATAAAGAATGGCAAGTGTTCAATGCAATTACCCCACCTCAAAGTACAGGGACGCTCCCTCCACCCAGGGCAAGCATGTCAAACTCATTGCCCGTGGGCCGCAGCAAATATTTTTGAAGCCCAGCCAATATAACAGTATGTAAGAGACATTTTAATAAAAATTTCGTAACTTAATTTTTACAATATCCTGTTATACATAATTATTCATAACAAACTACAATGTTCACTAATGACTAATGACTATAATTGTGTTGCATTCATTTCCCTTACGCACCTTACGTGCAGATGCACCATTTCTCTCCACTAATCCTAGCAGCAAATATTTTAGCAGCCAACGGACACATCATTAGTCTTGTACTGACTTGTTTGGTGTGCACAACAGGAAATATTTTGCTTTTGAAGAACAAGAAAAATAGTTGTTTTTTTATTGCGTTATGCTTATTAATTTGTGCAGTTATTCAGTGTCTGGTAAGTTAATGTTCAAGAAAAAATATTAATTTTTATTTAAATGTATTATTTTATGTTAACGATTAGTCATTTACTTCAGCCCTTGGTATTCAGCATGTCTCTATTGAAATAAACCTACATTTCTAGGAAAATTGAAGCCTTTGTTTTTTGCGGCCACATGAACTTAAACCTTGTTTATTTGGCCCCTGCTAGCCTTTGAGTTTGACATGCTTGTTGTACAGTCTCAGGGGAGGATGGTTTAGTCATTTGAGAATCAGATTAAACAATTTGCTTGAGAGATGTTACAGGAGGTCCATTTTATAATCCTATGTAATAAAAGGCTAATATGCAAATTGTCCCTACGAGCGGGAGTTCGACCAACCAGGAGCTAGATGTGTGCTGACCACCAGGGGGGCAGTGCAGAACATGGCGGGCGTTGGCAACGTGGCGCTGGCAGTGGGCAGCAGTGGAGGCGCTGCCGGCCCCGATGGGCCCTGACGAGTGGGACCACGGTGGGATGGTGGAGCAGGTGAGCGGGCGGCGCCAGGCCAAGGTGGGTGCAAAGGGAGGCCCCGGCCAGCAGCTGCTAGGAACCCTACCCATGCACGAATTTCATGCACTGGGCCTCTAGTGAAAGATAGGGTCACTCTTCTTAGTAGGTTTGTAATATATGTTTACTTATTTAACAAATACTTACAGAGTTATACTATGGATTAGGCACTCAGTACATAATGATGAACAAATTAGACAAATTGACATATTGTTTAGGCAAATTTCATCAGGTGGGAAAGGACTTAATAGTTACCAATGGAAGGAAGAAAAATGCTAATAGCTGAAATAAAGGGCACCCTGGCATGTTGCTGTAAATGCTTTAATTTTTATGAGAAAGCTGAGGGTAAAGGGGAGGTCCTATTCCTAGGTAAAGAGTTTATCTGTGTACATTACTGGTAGAGACTGTGAAAAAGGCCCTAGAAACATCTAGCATGGGCAGGAGAAAAGAAAATTAATGAAGAACAAAATACATCACATTAGTAGAAAATAGGATAAGTTGAAATTGAATACTGATTAAACCAGTGGTTTTTAAGATTTATTTGACTGTGCCATATTTAAATAAATTATTTTCCATTTCTACACAGTCCACAAAAGAGACACACACTTAGATGTCTTCACACACATTTAAGCACAAGTTTCACTGATTATGACCTACTAATAAGCTAAATCCACATCTTTGAAAATGCTAAATCAAGTAGTCCTTAATTCTTCTCAACGAGCCATAGATTTTCCAGGACTTCAGTGTTGAGAGTATATGGTGATATCTGAGATGTGGTACAATTCTACACTATTAAGTTAGTAGATTTAAATAATCTTACTATGTATTTATTCTTTTGCATGCTCATTTCAGGGACTTTTTACTTTTACCAGTGTGATTTTGAAAGTGTATGAAAACTGAAATTCTTAAATAAAGGATATCCAGGATAAATTTAGGTTTCAATTTGTAAAGCTTATTTTAAAGATACCAATGACCAAAAAAAGTCAGTTATAAATCACAGTATTATTTAATCATTAATTTAAGTTTCAATTTACATTATAATAGCGACATTCGAAAAATTAACCCAAGATGTGTAGTATCTTGAAAATATGGAGGTTTATTTATTAATATTGATTCATGCAACTATTTTTTCAATCTATTTTGATAATTAGTTGAATTTTGAAATAATTAGAAGAGTAGGATATCACATAGAAATCACCATCTTTGTACTAAATTTTTAGGAATTGAATTTCTCGGATGCAATGGAGTTTGATCATAGTGTTTAAATTATGTTATTTAGAAATATACTAATGTAAATTGAAATACTGGAGACTCAAACTGACACTTTCATATTATGTAACAAAATTTTAGGGCAAGAAAACAAGATAGGCACCAAAAAGTAAGTAAGGTAAAGAAGCATAAAACTGATCGTCCAAGACACACAAAATAAACTTTGATAAAGTTTTCTATTAATCCAGATGTTTGGATCACATTTCCCACATAATAGGAAATGAACATGTGCTTCCTATAAATAGGCCTATATTATGATACCATTTAATTTCTCTGCTCTTACATGTTATGGGGCAGAGGCTAGAGTAAATCTTCAGTGATAATTATAAAAGTCATGGACCTTTGTTAAAGCTATTATATGAGAAATTCCATAATTATTCATGATGTTATGAATGGAGGTTGAGGACGTAAGCTTTGGGTCTTTGCTCAGGTTTAAATGCTGGTCCCAATGTTAATAAGCTGTGTACTTAGAGAAACAAACTATCACTGGAACTTTCTGGAAAAAATGCATAATCTGAACATAATCATGAGGAAAAGTCAGATGAATTTATGTTTATAATGACATCTGAAGAAAGAATCAGCCTGTACTACTATTTTTCTTTTTCTTTTCTTCCTTCCTTCCTCTCCTCCCCCTCCCCCTCCCCTGCCCC
>NW_006300104.1:2352618-2374964 GCF_000327345.1 Myotis davidii | reverse complement strand
CTTTTAACCCTTCTTCTTCTTCTTCTTCTTCTTCTTCTTCTTCTTCTTCTTCTTCTTCTTCTTCTTCTTCTTCTTCTTCTTCTTTCTCTCTCTCTCTCTCTCTCTCTCTCTCTCTCTCTCTCTCTCTCTTTCTTTTTTTGCTTTAAGCCTGTATTCTTCTAATGTGTTAAAAGCACAAAAGACAAAAGAAAGCTGTGTAACAATTCTAGACTGAGGGAGATTATAAAAACATGACAACTACATGCAATGTGTTTTTCTTCTGCTATTGTTGGGTAATTTGAATAAGACAATATTATTGTATCATGGTTGATTTCCTGGCTTTACTTGTACTCTAGTTATGTAAGAAACTGTCTTTGTTTATAAGAAACACACTCCAAAATATCCAGAGACAAAGGTGTATCAATCATGTCTGCAACTTACTTGTAAAAACAGAGAGAATAATAAAGCCAAGGTGATAAATGTCAGCATTTTATTCTTGCAAAAAACACCATTGAACCACAGTGAAATATTCTAAAAAATGGGCATAATTATACTGAACAGAAAACAACAACAACTTATATTCAGGATTAAATGAGATCATTTATATGAAGCTGCAAATAATGCTAAAAAATGTTAGGAACTAGATGTTTCTACAACAACAAAATATATCTTTTCAAAAAATACCTAGATTTCTGCCAAAGGGTCTACAATAGGGCTTATTGGAAAAATAGGGTTAGCAGCAGGCCACTCAAAGGCATTCTTAGTTTCAACCAGTGCACTAATAAAAATCATTAAAACCCTAATAAAATCTCAACACCTTACATCGCCATTGGCAACCCACACTTTGCCGCCTTTTACTCTCAGCTCAGAAGTTTTTCTCAGGGAGATCTTTAAGGAGGGTCTTTATATTTAAAAAGACCAGTTTCATTAAAAAAAATGATCTGGGGTATAGAATTCTTAATCAACCACTTTTTAGTTTTTAAACCACAACAGTAAATATTTTTGGATATTTTCCATCGACATTTTCAGTTTCACCAGATAGCTAAATGTATTGAAGCATAGCCACTAAACCAGCCATCGAAGAAGAATATCTCAGAATTTAAGCCTCCCCCACCCCCGCTTAGTTCTTCATCGATCGATAATGATGCTTTTTGAGAGAAAGTTTGCTCCTGCTGACTTCAAAACATTCATATACTAGGGGAAATCACAGACTGAATAAACCCGACGTCCTCTTTAAAATAACACAAATCCCCTAACAGATATGAGTACATTTCTTTTACAGAAGCATGCATTGTAGGAACAGACTGTATTATTTCCTAAGAAGGAAAAATAAGCGGGAATGAATTTTATAAAGAGCATGTTGTTAAGCATGGGCAATCTGAACCAGGAATAGTATCATTGAGAATAGAATAGGCTCTACTGAGTGTCTTAGAAAAGTGAATAAAATAACAAAGGGCCATCTTCCTGGAATGGATGGGTCCTTCGTAGAACAGATGAACTAGATACATTCTTGAGTTTGTTTTCAGTCCTCTAAATGGATTCACTGTAATCTCAAGTCAAATCTAGACCTAGTAATACAGTCATCGTTATTACTCCTGGGGGTCAAGTACTCTTTGAAATTATTTTTTATAAAGAAAGAGTGGCTTTTATATTTATTTAAGAAAAGTTCAAGTATTCAAACACTGCAATATTAAAATAAAGGGTAAAAAGATAATCCCAGCTCACTTATCTCTGAAGTGGTTAGAAGTGATACATGAATAAAGAATTAAACTAAAAACATTTTTAAAAATCAACACAAGGCAATGCTTGAAAGAGAATTTTGACCACATGTTCATTTTTAAAATTTATATACCATGGCATGAGAATGAGAAATGCATGCTAAATAAGTTGGGCACTACTAACTGAAAAAAGAAGCCTAATATGTTGAGAATTATAGTTTTTCACCTGAGAATTTTGGTCATACCTTTTTTGTTGTGACAAATTGTGTGCATTTTAATCATTTTTAAGTGTACAGTTTAGTGATATTAAGCACTAAACAGTAACTTTCCATTCTTTCCCTCCCCAACCCCTAAAAACTACTATTCTACTTTTTGTCTCTATGAATTTGACTACTGTTGGTACTTAATATAAATGGAATTATACAATATTTTTCTTCTGTGACTGGCTTATTTCACTTAGCATAATGTCCTAAAAATTTATTTATGTTGCTGTATATGTCATAACTTCTTCCCTTTTTAAAATTAAATAATATTTCACTGCATGTACATATTAGTGATATTAAGCATTTTTCATGTGTTTTTGGCTACTTGTATAGTTTTGAAAATACCTATTCAAGTTCTTTGCCTGTGTTTTTTTCTTAGGTTATTGCTGGTCAGTTACAGGAATTTTTTTTTTATCTCTTCTGGACATTAATCCCTTGTCAGATACACGATGTGCAAATATTTTCTCCCATTTTGTGGTTGCCTTATCACTATCTGTTGACAGTGGCCTTTTTTGTACAAAAGATTTTAATTTTGATGGTCACATATATGGTCAAATGATTTTTTACCGCCAATAACATTTGATCATTTGACCATCTATTCGATTCCATTGGTCTATGTGTCTTACTTTTGATTCCTATAGTTTTGTAGTAAGTTTTGAAATCAGAAAGTGTGAGCCCTACAGCTTTGCTTTTCTTCAAGATTGTTCTGATTATTTAGAGCCCCTTGAAATTCCATATGAAGTTTTAGATGTTTTTTTTCTTTTTCTGCAAAAAAAAAGCCATTAGAATTTTGTTTCATAAACATGAATCAAAATATAAATGTCCTTCCATTTACTTGTGTTTTATTTAATTTCTTTCAACAATTTTTTCTAGTTTTCAGTGTATAAGCCTTTTACTTTCTTGGTTAATTTTATTCCTAAATATTGTACTCTTTTTTATGATGTTGTTTTGATTAAATTGTTTTCTTAATTTCTTTTACAGATTGTTCATTTTTAATGTATAGAAACCAACTAATTTTTGTGTACTGATTTTGTATTCTGCACCTTTGCTGAATATATTGATTAGATCTAATTTTTTTGATACAATTGTTTAAGTTTTCTAAATATAAGATTATATTGTCTATGACTTTCTTTGAAAACACAATTGATTTTCCTGTGCTAATGTTGTATTCTGCAGATTTTCTGAATTTGTTTATCAATTGTAATGATTTTTTTTGTGGCATTGTCAGGGTTTCCTATATATAAAATTATGTCATCTATGAACAGATAATTTTACTCTTTCCTTTCCCTTTTATTTCTTTTTCTTGTCTAGTTGCTCTGGCTAGAACTTAAAGTGCTATGTTGAATTCAAATGAGCATCATTGTCCTGTTCCTGATCTTAGAGGAAAAGTTTTGTCTTCCATCACTGAGTGTGATATTAGTTATGGATTTTTCACATATGGATTTCATTATGTTGATGTAGTTCTTGTCTATTCCTAGTTTTTTGAGTGTTTTTATCTTAAGTGTTGGATTTTGTCAAATCTTTCTGATGTCAGTTGAGATAATCGTGTGGTTTTGATCTCTTCATTCTGTTAATGTGGGATGCATTGATTGTTTCAAGACTCTTTAGAGCAGTGGTTCTCAACCTTCTGGCCCTTTAAATACAGTTCCTCATGTTGTGACCCAACCGTAAAATTATTTTCGTTGTTACTTCACAACTGTAATGTTGCTACTGCTATGAATCGTAATGTAAATATCTGATATTCAGGATAGTCTTAGGCGACCCCTGTGAAAGGGTTGTTCGACCGCCGAAGGGATCGCGACCCACAGGTTGAGAACCGCTGCTTTAGAGCAACCCAAGTCTCATTGAATTTTTAGAGTTTAAATATTTAGAAATCAAGATATTTTATGCATATGACACTATAGCTCAGGGCCCGAAGGTTTATCATTGAGGAAATACATTAGGTTTAGCTTGCATTTGGGGGCTTGCTTTCTTCCCTATGTGAGCACATTCTGACTAACAATGATCATTCTTGGATATTCCCATTAAAAGATGGCCTTGGAACCTCAAATATTTATGTACCAAAGATTCCAAAGCTTAAAAAAGTGTTTGTTATATAATCAGTTGCAGACATCTTGACAGGATACACATCATTTTCCTAGTAACAGGTAGAAAAACTAGCCTTTAAATGAAAAAGTGCTGTGAGGTAGGTAAGACTATATTCTTAAATCAAAGCTATGAATATCAAACTCAGAAGTTGACTGTGCTAGTTGTGTAAATACAAATCCGGATGGTGAAGACTCCTGATAAATCTACCAAATGCACCTGAGAAAGGGAACCTAAGTTTCCTAGATTTTTAAGTCCAGCTCTCTCCTCCTCCCACTCCTTGCCTAGAGTGCAGTGCATTTTCCTGGTTTCCTGAAACTCAAGGCAGAGCAATGCCTCCGTGCCGCTGTCTTTTCCCTTCCTGCTCATTGCTTCCCTACTGCCTATCTTTTGCCCTTACCTCTGCTGCTCACCAGCAATTTAAAAATGACAGCTTTTCCATTCTCCCTTTCCCAATTGATCTTGCTTTTTTCCAAGATCAATTTCTATCTCATCCTCTTTTTCAGAACCCCTTGCTCCACTGTGTCCCTCTCCCACTCAGACTAGAATCCTACAGCTTCCTGGATCCAGTTCTGGCTACAGAGGCCGCTCTATCCCTCCTTCCAGCTCTCAAAATGCCCTAATCCAGTTCCAAACTCCTCCCCACATGGGTCCAAGGTCCTCTCCTCCTGTTCTCTTCCCAGAATGTTCTCTCCCAGCCTTTCCTGAGGCCTGCTGCTGCTGCTGCTGCAACCAGACTGTTCTGTTTCTCAGGATACCATCAATTTTTCCCAAAACTTTCTCCGTCATTAGATCCTTCCACTAGATTCCTCACACCGACCTGCAAGATCTCTTGGCACAGGTGAGCCTTCCGGCGTCATTGTGATTTGGCTAAATGGATTTGTTGATGTCATAGCAGGTTGTTTTTCCTACAAAAAAAAAAAAAAAAGACCTCTGCTTAGAATGCCCCTTAGTCATATTAAGGAGCTTTTAAAAAATGCATCTACCTCTAGAGATTGAATTTAATTGGTTGGATATGGCCACTGCAATAGTTTAATAGCTTTTGGGGTGGGGTTGCGGTGGGGGGAGGGGAAGGGAGGAAGTCTAATGTGTGTGTCCAAGTTTGAGAATCAGTACGAACTCCCCCAACCTATGTATGCTTTTCTTACTTGGGTCATTCTAGAGTTCCCCTTGAATCTTTGATGATGTAGCAGCCCACCCTTCGGGAACCCTTTACTCTCTGTCCTCAGCCCTAATCCACTCCCAAAACAACAGGAACAGAATGTGCCTTCAGAGTTTTCCAAGAAAGTTGCTGGGAAAGTTGGCAATGCTTCTGGGCCTGGTAAGCTGCCAAAGAGAGTTTAATGAAAGAAGCTAGAAGAGCCCAGGCTGAAAAAGAACTCAGGGTGATCACAGTTGTTTACATTTGTTGATGAATGGTAAACTGCCTGGAAACTCTGGCAACATAATACTGGTGCGCAATTAACCCTGTACTCACACTAGTGCTTCTGCCCCATGTTCCCTACAGTTGGCCTTGAAAGTCTTCCAGTCTAAAGTATTCATTTTATAGATGAGGAAAATGAGGAAAAGGAAGATGTAATTTAACAGAAGTCCCACAGCTAAACAGGGGAGGAGTGAAGCAGGAAACCTAGTCATCTTTATGAGGATCCAGAATTCTTCCAGATACACCCACTTCTCATCTATTTAGCAGTCTGCTTTGGAAATGCTACTGATAGTTCTCAATGTGCAAACTGGCAGTTTAATGAATGCCCAAGTAAAATTAAATTTTGTAAAAAAAGCAAGTGCTAGAGGTAATTGATGATTCATTATTCAGCTCAAAAAACAAGGGAAATAAATGGGGGAAATGACTTTATCTCTCTAAGCTTCTTTATAACTCTCACAGAAATATGAGTTTCGAAAGACAATGTAGATCTAATGCTGAGTTCTGGGTCTGGCACATGGTAAGTGTGTGATACATGGTCACAGTGATTTTTAATGGAAGAGGCTTGGCAAAATCATCTGCACAGAGGAAATGAAATTTTTCAAACTGTGGCTGTTGCATTGATTATAGATTCAGGTTTGTTTCTGTTGCCTTTTTATTTTTAGTTTAAATGTGTATTCAGGTTCTTTTTTTCCATAGAAGAAGCTGATCTCTCACTTTTAACTCCAAAGTTCATTTTTTAGTAATCAGGGCCAATCCAGGTAGTGTAGTGGAGTGGCACTGATTACTAAAAAAGGAACCACATTTTATCTGTGAACTTGGAAAAGGGAAGCAATAAGGTAAGACAGGTAAAAACAGTTTGCTTGCATGTTCATTTAAATTGTCTAGAAAATCAAGTGAGTACCGGGCATTTACATTGTCCAACGAGTATACTGCCTATTTGTCCCATAAATAACTTGAGAAAGGTGAACAGTTCAGTTATGTATGCTTTTAAGGGAAAGTGTTCTATTCCTTCTATAGTTACTATAAAATGCAATGGTTAACAAATATATTCTCGTGTGTATGAAACTTTTTCTTTTGTTAGGACCCTCTTTGATGAAGTAATAGAAACAAATGGTAGCTAGTTTAAACAGGAAAGAATTCAGTCCAAGAACAAGATCTCATGAAGGTGCAAGAAGTCATGCATGCAAGGTCATGAGACCTCCCTCAGTCTGTTATTTCTTTTCTTTTCTACTCCATTTATTTTTAAGATCTGCTTCCAAAGTTCCTCATGTCCTCCTAGTGTAGTGGTCGGCAAATTGCGGTTCGTGAGCCACATGCGGCTCTTTGGCCCCTTGACGTGGCTCTTCCTAAGCCTTAGGAGTACCCTAATTACGTTAATAACAATGTACCTACCTATATAGTTTAAGTTTAAAAAATTTGGCTCTCAAAAGAAATTTCTATCGTCGTACTGTTGATATTTGGCTCTGTTGACTAATGAGTTTGCCGACCACTGTCCTAGTGGGTTAAAAGTCCCCAAATCATATCTTCAGACTTAGATTTTGTAGATATAGCTGCCAAAAGAGGATGATTTTTCACAGTTCCAATTCCATATTCCCAAAGAAGGTTCATTTTGGATCAGTGGCCTATTCTTATATCAACCACCAGTGGCTACATGGGCAAGTTCTGGAGCAGGATAGCACCAACAGGCCATGCTTACAAATGGGCTAGGAAGTCCAAGGACAGGCTGGCAGACAACCAAGTAGATATCTACTAAATGGCTGTAACTCGCTAAGCACTTATTTTTAATAATTATTTAATTTGATCCTCAAACAATGACAACTCTGTACTCAACGCTATAGCATTTTCTACTTTGTAATTTTATCTCTGTTTACCTAGTTTCCTCATTAGTCAGTGAAATTTTGTATTTTTAGTGCCTGACATTGGGGGAGGAGGGTGTGCAGTAGGGTCAATAAATGTAGGTTGAAAGAATGCATGGGTAGGATACTTTGATAAGAAGCCTGGGACAAACTTCGATTAAGTGACAGGAGGAAGATCATCAGCTAATAACGAGCATGAGATCAACTTCTATAGCCTCAATCCCTTTCCCCAAAACTAGGGTGCTTTCTACATCAAACTGTCCTCTTCTCCTGTCTATCATGTCAATGACTGACAGGAAAAGATTTGGTCTGGTGTTTAGAATTGTAAAAATAATAGAACTGGAATAAAGGTACAATGCATTTTATAAGAATTTGATTTTGCCCTCTTAGTACATTGTTTAAGAATAGTTTCCAAATAACTACAGAGTCTGTATTTTTCATTTAAACATTCAAAGGGGAAAGACTCTTAGTCTACGCTTAACATGGCAAAAATAAGGTTTATATGTTTCTATTTTAGGGTATTTATTTTTGAAAATGACATTGGACAAGGCAATCACCCCTGAAGAGGTAACTACTTCTCTCATCATCTTGGTGATAGTTTTTGTTTTTGTGAGAGCCCTCATGAGTAAGCGGAGAAGGCAGGTATCTCCTCCTGGCCCGTGGTCCTTCCCCCTCATAGGAAATCTTCTTCAGCTTGGAGACCATCCTTTCCTGACATTCACAGAGATGAGGAAGAAATATGGAGACGTCTTTCTCGTCAAACTTGGCGTGGTGCCCGTCGTGGTGGTGAATGGAATGGAAATGGTGAAGCACGTGCTCCTGAAGGACGGAGAGCATTTTGCAGGCAGACCTAACATGCACACGTTTTCTTTTCTGGCAGAGGGGAAGAGTTTTTCATTTTCAGTCAATTATGGAGAGAGTTGGAAGCTTCATAAGAAAATAGCGTCCAGTGCTTTACGAACTTTTTCTAAAGCAGAAGCAAAATCCTCCACCTGCTCTTGCTTGCTTGAGGAACAGGTCATCGAGGAAGTCTCTGAGCTGGTGAAAGTCTTTGCAGAATTAACTTCGAAAAAGGGTAGCTTTGATCCCAGAAATGCCATCACCTGTGCAGTGGCCAATGTTGTCTGTGCCCTTTGCTTTGGCAAGAGGTATGACCATAGTGATGAGGAGTTTATTAGGATAGTTAAAACTAATGATGACTTACTCAAGGCCTCCAGTGTAGCTAATCCCGCCGATTTCATACCATGTTTTCGCTACCTTCCACTGCGGATTATAAATGCTCCTCGAGTGTTTTATCGGGCCCTGAATGAGTTTATTACACGACACGTACAAGATCATCTTACTACGTATGATAAGGTAAGAATTTAAATCCATGCCAGAACGAGGGATTTGTTGAGAAGCAAAAGATAATGATGAGATGTGTTGAGTACCCAGAAAGTTATATGTATCCTCCCCTGGCTCTTTCACTGTAATTTTGCCAGAATGACCCTTACCAAAACTACTAGGAAATGTGAGTTCCAGTCAGTGAGATTATAGGGCAGCATTATTTAGTTCTCATGTAGAGACCTTAAGAAGAGTTTTTAATTCTTTGAGACCTTAGAAATTTCCCAAGTGTGTGGATAAGGTACATACTTGAATTATGAATCTATAGTTGGCTGATGAATGATGAGCAGGGAGGTGAGTTCCTTGAAGAAATGAACTAATGATTTTGTCTCTTTCATTTTACATCTGAAATTATGAGGTCTTAAAAGTATCAGCATATTTTTTTTTCAGAGAGTGTTTTGAATAATTACAAAGAATATTGTATTGGAAGATTCCAAGTTACCCTTTTTTCCTATTTGAGTCCTTTTATTATATGGAAATGAACTTTGAGATCAAATACATGTAGATAGAAAATTTCTTGAGGTGACAGAAGTGGACCTTTGTGAGGCCACTCAATTTTTTTGGCTAAATTTGATGGTCCAGAGAAGAGTAAATTTCTCTCATGAAACAGGTGTGTACTAGAAAGTATCCTAGCTCTTGGAGGCCAATTTGCTGAGATGATGGCATCATGAAAAAAAATTAAAAAGAAAAGGTGGATAGTTGAACAAATGAAGAGATGTAAGGAATTAAGACACTTCCAATGAAAAAGAAAAGGCAGTAAACAATCTGTTTCAAGGTACCCATCAGAATCTTAGAAAAAATACAGTAAGTAAAAGAATTTATAGTCATACATTTTCTTCCTATTCCCTAACCTACGTTAGCCTCATCTCTTCTTGCATGGCGATTACAGTAAAATTCTTAGAATGGGCTTGGAAACCTCGTATTGTATTCATTGCCTAGCAATTTCCCTAGAGTAAGTTAATCTTTAATTTTTGTAACTGTGCTTCCAGCATAAGGACTTTTTTATTTATTGAAAGAAGTTTTAAGAAGAAAATTGAGTCTAATAACTTTTTTAAAAATTCTACATACTTTTAAAATTGAGCATTACCACTGACAAGCAACATTGCAAGTTTTGAAATGGTGTACTATAGTCTTTATATTCCTAGGTGAATTGAGTTCATTTTACATAACATGGTACATGAGATTCATCTGTGATATGAAATGTAGGTAGGGATCAATAATCATACTAAGAATTTTCTCCTCAGGACCATATGCGAGACATTACTGATGCTCTGATTAATACATGCCATAAAAAATATGCCACTACCAAAACAGCCACCTTAAATGACGATGAAATCATAAGCACCGTGAATGACATCTTTGGAGCTGGTATGTGAAAGTATTTGTCAGTATGTAAGGCGAATAAGGTCTAATTGCAATTTTTGTGTGTGTTCTACTGCTTACAGTTTAGAGTATTTCCTCCTTTTGATGTAGGCCATTTTGTATAGTTATTTCACTCTATATACCTAGAAATGGGGTCCCTGGATCATATGATAATTTCTTTTAATTTTTTGAGTAACCTCCATACTACTGTCCATAGTGCATGAGAATTCCAATTTTCTACATTCTCACTTATTGTTTTCTGTTCTGATAGTGAGTATACTAGTCGATGAGAGGTTAAGCCTATATTCTGAAAAAAACTTTTAATGTATAATAGTTACTTTATTGTGAGTTTGTTGATTTTCAGTTATATTTAGATTCTTTTCTCTAGATTCATAATATTCAAATATGAAGCAAATTGAAGATACAAATTTTGCTAATGATTTTCTTCATGGCATTTTGTCTCGTTCCTTTTTCAGGGTTTGAAACTGTATCAACATGCCTGTACTGGAGCTTTCTCTATTTGATACACTACCCAGAAATTCAAGCCAGAATTCAAGAAGAAATTGGTAACATATTTTCAGATGAAAAGTATAATTCTTACAATTGTCATTTTTATTATTAAGTTTTTATAAAAACCACCTCTTCTTTCAGATGGAAACATTGGTCTAAAGCCACCCAGATTTGAGGACAGGAAAATGTTACCCTACACTGAAGCTTTCATAAATGAAGTGTTCAGACATGCCTCCTTTATTCCTTTTACTATTCCACATTGGTAAGCAAACGATTCTCCTTTGAAGCAGCAACCAATGGCAGGTTGAGGGGGAATGAGGAATCTAAGGCCTTAGAATACTTTAGGTCCTTTAAAATACATATTATGTTAGTATTATTTTGCTATTATTTTAAATCTTAATTCTTTTTATTTTTAAATTCTCTAATGAAAGTCTTACATAGAAAAACAGCATATGTTGCGAATGTTTTCATAAACAAACTATAATGTCGCTATTTTTCATCTTATATGTACTATTTAAGGGGAAAGAAAGCTATCGAAGTTCCAAACAATGGATAATACAAACATAATATATGTTTGGACATGAAGTGTCATACACACTCACTTGACTTCTTCTCTGAGCCATCTTAGCTACCTGCTGATGTGACTTCATTTTTAGTAGCTTAGAATTTTTCTGGCCAATTGACTCAGGAGGCCAGTTTTGCCACAGATAAATTAAACAGAGTTTCCGTTTACAGATATTTGGAAGTTTATTGAATCTCATACCACACTCTTTAGTGCACAAATGCATGCAAGTATAGATTAAGTAGATAAGCTTTACTAAATAGGAATATGGACAAGCAAAGTTCTGGTAGTTTGAACTATTACCATTCTACACAATTAAAAAGAAAAATGCAATTCTTAATGCTTTTTCTTTACCCATCCTTAAATAGTGAGGGAGTGGGGATGTCTCTCACCTCAGGAAGCTGATGTAGTTATGGTTCTTGGCACAGCAGTAGGTAGTGCCTTCAGCCTAGAGCTGGACCAAATAGGCTTGCTCATACTTCTCACCTGAATTAGACATACTTTGCCACTCAGTCTCTGGCAAGGGTGGACAGCTGCAGGGGAGACTGCATGTCTGCTTCTCCAAGCTCAGGCCATCACTGATTATAGATGAAATGTACATTTCTACAGGTTCGTTCATCATAAGAGAGAGCCCAGAAGTAGCTAAGCCAAATGTGTTTAGTATCTCCTCTCAAACTCGTCAAATTGAAATGTCACTGCTGCTCCTCTGGGGCAGAAGTGAGTGTTGGGGCCATCTAGGCAGTTAGTGAGTGCTATATGGAACCATACCATGATTTAATGCCATTTGGAGATATACCATGATCCATGCGTAATTACAGAAGTATAAAGAACAAAAGTATACAGTTTGCATAACTGAGTATGGGACTAGAAAATAGATTATTCGTCTAGAGACAACTTAGAGATCATCCAACACAAATAATACCATTTCACAGCTAGGAAATGAAATCATAGAGTCGATATGAGATTTGCCCAGTAGTTCCCTGTAAGCAGTGTTTAGAGTTCAGATTTCCTAGTTCCAATTCCATTGATCCTTGGATTTTTTCTTTATTTATTAATAAAAGTCAGATCACATTGGACATGCAGAAAGTGCTTTGTAATTTCCTTTTAGTTCCCTGCTATAATTTTTAATTGATTTTTTTTTTTTTTTTAGAGAGAGAGGAAGGTAGAAGTAGAGAGAGAAACATCCATGCAAGAGTGTATCATTCATCAGCTGCCTCCTACAGGTCCCCTACTGGGGGATTAAGCCCACAATACAGGCATGTGCCCTGACTGAGAATCGAACCAGCAACCTTTTGGTGCACAGGACAATGCCCAACCAACTAAGCCACACTAACCAGGGATCCTGATATAATTTGATGTGTCTACATATGAGCAACTTTGTCATAGAAATACTGAGATAATTTTCCACTGAGATTTTAGCTCATAGCAATGTGTTAAATATGTTAAATGCTCAATATGTTTCACAAATACAAGAAAAAGAATAAATTACTAACTTGACAATAGGTGGAATATGGAAGATGAAAGAATGAAGATTTATAAAGATTTCATATCATTATAGTTTTTAAAAAGACAATAAATATAGTCTGTTAATTGTGGGTAGCAGTTTAGGGGTGGGTCATTTGAACTACAGGATGTGCTGTAATGATAAGGATGTATTTTGCTTTCCCAGTACCACAGCAGACACTACTCTGAATGGCTATTTCATTCCCAAGAATACGTGCACCTTTATTAACATGTATCAAGTAAATCATGATGAGTAAGTCACCAAAATTATTTGGGGGGGGGCGGTTAAATTTGTTTGGCTGTTTGTTTGCTATTTATTAATCAGAAAAAGATACACATTCTTAGCTAAAGTTCATTACTTCTATTTCTCTTGAAATAAATTACAAGGAAATTCAGTTTCCTATTCTCACTGATAATAGGAAAGGTGATATGTGTTTTTTAAAATACGTTTTTATTGATTTAAGAGAGGAAGGAAGAAGGAGAGAGAGATATACATCAACGATGAGAGAGAATCATTGATCGGCTGCCTTCTGCATGCCACCCAGTGGGGATCGAGCCTGCAACCCAGGCATGTGCACTGACTAGAAATTGGACCATGTCCTCCTGGTTCATAGGTTGACACTCAACCACTGAGCCACGCCAGCCAGGCAGGAAGGATGATATCTTAATACAAATTCATTCAGGGCAAATTCAATTTCAAAAGTGGGCTTTTTGAGGAGGTGTGGGCCAAGGACTTCAAGGGCTCATCCTCTGCAAGGTTATGGCTAGCTGATGTTTGAAATGCAGCGTGAAATCCCCCAACAGAATTAGAAAGACCAAGCAGGGATTTTTCCTTCTTTTGTTTGGTTTTCCTCTACCTCAGCACCTAGATCAATGCCTGGCACATAGTAGCCACTCAATAAATATTTGCAAGTAAAATATAGCTAGAGTCTCATCCATATTAGCTTTAAAAGGGAGAACAGGGATGAAGATACCTCACCTGTTTTAAAAGAAGATGATGGTAGTGGTGTTAGCAGTGATGGGAATGATGATGATGGCAGGTAATATCTATAGACCCTACTGTGTGTTGGGCACGAAATCTTTAAGTACCTCCTCCGAACCTCAACAATAACCCTCTGCATGGTGCTACCATGATCCCAATTTGACAACTGAAGAAACTCAATCCAGTGAAATGAATTGCCTAATGTCACATGTGCAGCAAGTAGCAGAAGCAAGGCCCACATTCAGTGTGTATATCCTGATTAACGGAAATTGGATGCTCCATGTGGTTGGGGCTTACTGTCTCCAGTAAACTGGTAGAGATTGCATTCTTATGCACTCAGTGGGCAACATACAGAGCACTCGGTACAACTTCTTTGTCTTCACCCAAGATTTCCTCTGACTGATGTCTCATGCTCCAGGCTATTTGGGAGAGAGGTGATTATCATGTAGAACTAATAGCACATTCACTGCATAGGCTGTCCCACTGAAAAATTTATTGTTAGAAAGGTTGACACTTCCACTGTTCACATCCAGTGATCATGCTAAATAAAAATTAAGCATTTAAAAACCCACTACAAGAAAAATATAGTCAATGTAAATTTAATGGTATTTGTTCTCAGCACTATCCCAAGTGCCGGAAGTGTTCTAGTAGCCTAGGAACCTGTGATTATATTGAATATTGAGTAATGTTCAAACAAGCTGTGTTAACACAGGTGCTTATAAAGAAATACTGTTTGTATTGAGGCACTTATTGAACTAAATGAGTATGTGGTTCAAGACTGATATCATGGGGAAATTATTCCTATTTAGCTTAAACAAAGCTCACAAACTTAGGCACCTACTGAGCAGTGGAAAACACCAACAATGAGAGAATCGCCCTTGTTGGAGCCGTGAGGAGCAGTCACCTGCTATCCCTCATTCCGCTCAGTTAACTGAAGACAAGCAGGACCTGGTCCCAGCATTGTCAGCTCGTTCGATAAGACAGAACTTGGAAATGGACATTTTTACGTGGAGTCTTCTGATGTTTAAATGTCTGCAGCAATGAATTATTTTTGAAAGATTATGAGAGCAAACGAAATGTATTGGAGGACTGAGTATGACTTGTAGGTCTTCAGGGCTATGACCTTTGGCGCAGAAAGAAAACAAATGTTCTGCTAGGAAGAGAATGACATCAATACACAAAAAGGCCCGGTTCTTGGTAAAGTCAAGTGGGTCCCTGATGTATGGCTGAGGGTGTGTTAGGAAGCGTACTAGCAGGAGTTGTCATAGACACGGCAGATATGATGCCTGAGACAAGAGTGGGGGAGAAGAGAGCGCCAGATGCACAGCAGTTGGGGACTGTGGGCAACCCGCAGTCAGAGCTGCTGGCAGGAGACCTGGCTGCTCTGTGATGATGGGCGAAGGCCTTTTCCTAAACCTATTGGTACCAGAGTGAGAGGTACCACCTAAAACAAAGGAGACTGAATATTTATTCCTTGTTATTTATACCCATTTTTTTTTAGAAAAATATATTTTATTGATTTTCTTACAGAGAGGAAGAGAGAGGGATAGAGAGTTAGAAACATCAATGAGAGAGAAACATCGATCAGCTGCCTCCTGCACACCCCCCACCAGGGATATGCCCGCAACTAAGGTACATGCCCTTGACTGGAATCGAACCTGGGACCCTTCAGTCCCTAGGCCGACACTCTATCCACTGAGCCAAACCGGTCAGGGCCCAAACTTTGGAATATTTGTATGAGAATTTTTTAGAATTCTTCATTAAAAAATTGAAATAAATTTCCAAGTATTTTATTCACTATGTAATGAAGCAGAAGTCATTTTAATATAAACTAGGAAAAATTATATTAATTCTTTAAGGTAACTAAACTTGTCAATAAATTTAAAGAGTATATATACATAAATTCATAATAATGATATACCTCTATAATTATATATATGTACCTATATGTACATATGTATGAATATTTACACTATTCCAAACATAAATGAAACATTTTAGGCAAAACAAAGTTATTGTGGGGAAGTTGGCAAAATGATAAAATGATTCCTTTATAAAATGTACCTTTTGTCTATTTTATACAGAACTATCTGGGATAATCCCAATGTATTTAGTCCTGAGAGATTTCTAAACGAAAACAGGGAACTGAATAAGAGTCTTGTGGACAAGGTCCTGATATTTGGAATGGGAATCCGGAAGTGTCTGGGGGAAGACGTTGCTCGGAATGAGGTATTCCTTTTCATCACCATGGTTCTGCAACAGCTCAAGCTGAACAAATGCCCCAGGGCCGAGCTGGACTTGACGCCCACGTATGGCTTGGCCATGAAGCCCAAACCGTACCAGCTCCAAGCAGAGCCCCGCTTCGCTGATAGTGCCTCTTAGATTCTCAGACTGGTGGCAGCTTTCCGATGTAAGTCAGAAATATTATGTGATTCATATTCATTTAATAGGCAATTTAAAGGTTGCACCCTATGCTATGCTATTAGTTCAGTTCTCTTTTCTGTCATCATAATATAGGAAGTCTTTTTTAAAGTGTGGTGTAGCCTCAGTTCTAATATGAGAGATCAAGTCTCCTAAGGTTATTTTAAGATAATAATAAAGTGTGATGTCACTCAGGAATTTTAAACCTATGTCTCATGTGATGGTGACCCAGGGGCCTCTGTGAACAAGAAAGGAAAGAAAAAATGAGTGGTGGATTGGACAAGGAGGTTAGGAAGACCTGTCTTCCTTCCTTTATACCAGCTTCAAATAGATGGGTATGTTTTCATTAGTTTTAAATATAAGGTTCACAATAAGAACAAGGTTCTGATGTTACATATGTATTTTCCCAGTGATCTAGGGGAAAGGTGCTGAAGGGGTCCAAAAAAGGGAGCTAGAGTGGCCTAGAAGAGCAGAGAACATTTTGTGGTGGGGATAGATGAGCTGAGCTAATTTTATTTTTTTTAAATATATTTTTATTGATTTCAGAAAGTAAGGGAGAGAGAGAGAAAGAGAGAGAGAGAGAAATATCAATGATGAGAGAGAATCATTGATTGGCTGCCTCCTGCATGCCCCACACTTGGTATGGAGCCCACAACCCAGGCATTTGCCCTGACTGGGAACCATGACCTCCTGGTTCATAGGTTGACACTCAACCACTGAGCCACGCTGGCTAGGCAAGCTGAGCTAGCTTTAGAGAGGTGGAGAAAAGGTCATAAGAAGTCATTTATTCAAAATCCATTTTTATATCAGCTCTTATGTTTTCTGTATTAAGAATTTAACATCAGAGCAAACTGATGTTTTTATAATGCTATCCATTTTTTTGGTTTTTTTGCTACCTACTAAATATATGTGTGTATTAGTGTGCTAGAGCTGCTATAACAAAATACCACAGTGTGAGTGGCTTCAACACAGAAACTTATTTTCTCACAGTCCTAGAGGTGTCGGCAGGGTTGCTTTCTCTCAAGGCCTCTCTTCTTTTGTAGATGGCCACCTTCTCATCATGTCCTCACATGGCCTTTCTCTGTGTGCAAACACCCCTGGTGTCTGTCCTTTATCTTATAAGGACACCAGTCATACTATATTAGAGCCTCCTCCTACGGCCTCATTTGAACTTATCTCTTTAAAGACCTTACATTCAAATACAATTGCATTCTGAGGTACTGAGGGCTGGTATTTCAACATATGAATTCTGGGCGGGGAGAGGGGCACAGTGCAGCCCACAATAACATGAAAGATAGCAATTATTTACAAATACCTTTCAGTGTAGTACCCAGCTTATGTGCGTGCTTCTTTCATTGAAAATGTTAACGAGCTAAGGCATACAGGGAGCAGAAACAGTGAAAACCAGAGTAAAGCTGTAAGGGGATGTGCATGCTAAAGGGCTTAGAAACCCAGCTGGTGGAGGAAAGCATGTCTGGGGTCTGATTTAAATGGGAGGCCGCTAGGGCGGGATCACCTCTAGATAATGACCCTGCTGACCCGATTGCTGCAATAGAAGCAAAGTCAAACAATTCAGAGACATTGAGGATTACAGTCGGGACTTAGTCTTTCTTTTCAAATATAAATAAATTCAGCATTGTCCTTGGGAATAAACAAATTGGGTTGTTTGTCTCTTTTTTGTGTGAAAGCTTTTGAAATTATTTATATTGTCCTCATGACAGTGTGTCAAATAGAAACTATTTTGCCTTTTATTCTGAAAGAAACTGTCAAATCTTCTGTTTACTCAACAATAATGGGATGACTAGAACACTACAAGAATCTTCGGTTTATGTGGTTATTTTCTTTAAAGAATTGTATTTTTCTAACTTCTTTTTTAACAGCAAGCATATATGATCGAGTACTTTTATTTTACACACTGTATTGTAAAAATGCTAATTTTCACTTTTACTATACTGCTGAGGCATAATTAAATGGTGTACTATTGGGCTTTTTGTACAATTCATAAGTTTGCTTTATATGTCTTTTTAGAAACATGGACAAGAATAAAAGAGGAAAAGTGTAAAAGCAAAGTAGGAATGACTTTTTTTGTCATTTATTATATAAAGACAAATTATTTTTAATTATATGTGTTCGCTTATCTGAAGTGATAATTTATGAAATATAATCAGGAGTAATGCAGTGTACCAAAATATTATATCAAAATAATTTCTATTGCCCTGGCCAGTTTGGCTCAGTGGATAGAGCATCGACCTGCGGACTGAGTGGTCCTGGGTTCAGTTCCAGCTGGGGGCACGTGCCTGGGTTGCGGGCTCAATCCCCAGTGGGGGGGAGGAAGCCAATCGATGATTCTCTCTCATCATTGATGTTTCTGTCTCTCCCTCTTTCTTCCTCTCTAAGATCAATAAAGAAATATATTTAAAAAAATAATTTCTATTAACATAAACACTTTAAATTATCAGCTGGAAATGACACAAAAATGCACTGTGACTATAGAGCTGTTGATAATATGTGGATATGTGCATCAGTGATAAAGCAAGGTGAATAAAGTCCTTAAAGTCATTGTATATTAAGTCCAAAAACTGAACAGAGTTATAGGAATTAGATAGCTTGCTACACACAAGTATATATGGCTACTTATTGCTCAGTGTCCTCCTTGTAGCTACAGTTCCCTGGGGCTCTTGGTTACATCCGACAGACAAGACCAGCCTAGAGACAATACCGGATGAATGATGCAAATGAGGGGCTCGTCAAAAGAGAAAACTTGCACCAAAATTTATAAAAGCATTTATATATATATTCCCACATTGCAATTCTCTAGCTTCTTTCCTGCTAAACACATGATTCAGGTGTGATATCAATCCACATGAGAGAATAAGAAATCATAACCATTTTTGAGAGGCAGAAGAGGTCTTTGGGGATTTTACTATCTACATAATTATTAATTAGACTATAAAATCTACAGATATTCCAGGCCTCCACAGGGGTGGATACACAATATGATTTTTTGGATTCACACGCACTTTCCCAGAAAATCTAAGATTCATAGTTTAAACAAACAAAAAATCTGTGTATGCTGTGAATTAGAAATAGCTGAACAAGAGCTGTTTCATGGCTTAACAAGCTATAGAAACAAATTCTCTGCGAGGGAATGCACCAGTGGCTTTCTCTTTAGATATGAATGAAATGCAGGATGCAGGCAACTGATTCTCTCTGACACATTTTTAACACTGAGAAAACCTAAATAAATAAACATCATAGAAGTTGATAGGTCTCCTTCCACCCTTTATCATGTTGTTTACAAAGGACAGTTTACCACTTACTTGAATTCAGTATGACAATCAGGCCCCACCAACAGTAAACTCCACACAGGTACACAACACTGTTGCCTTTATCTGCTAACCTTATGCACAGAAACATGTTACATGAATGAATTTTCCAGCTAAGTGAGATGATCAAGTTCCAACACGCTCATATTAATGGATCTTAATAAAAGTATTTCTGATCAGCTGATGTTTCCAAATGCCTTTGCTAAACATAATTTTATCTTTCTCAGGCTTTATTGTGACATTTATTTCTAAATTTACTACCAGGGCTGTCCTCCTTGATGGACCCTTGACCACACCCTCCATCCCTGCCCCAGTGCCTGGTTTCACTCATTATGTTAATGTGAACGTCCCTGCTCCCTCCGAGCTCCACAAATGCAGGGCCAAGTCTGTTCGGCTTCCCCAGTATCTCCAGTCCCCAGTACTGTGTCAGGCACATAGCAGAAAATCCATAAATGTTTGTCCAGTAAATGTGGAAATGAATTAATGATTAAACGAATGGATCTAGTGGGAGGGCAGGAAAATCTTTGCAAAAGCAAGTGTCTGAGATTTTCTAGTATGGATAGTATGTGTGGCATCTCTGCTTATATTTCGACTTTTACCTTGTTTCCTACATCTCAGGCTGAAAATCTGTCCCATCTTATACTTCTTTAAACTGTTAACTCCAGTTCTCAAATCAGCCCTTCATTCTTTTTTTTTTTCTTAACTAACATTTTTATGGCACCAGATTCCAGCTGGAAATTGGCCCCCTAACTCTCTCCCCAGGACCACTGCTCAAGTGTGCCCTAGGCACTTAGTAAACTTTCCAAGGGCAACATCTCAATTGTGTCCCCAAAAGTCACTGCTTCTCCCAGTTTGACCTCTTCATCTAGCCAACACGCACAGCAGCTGACCTTGTCATTGGCTCACCAGGAACATTTGTTGTCCAATGGCAGCTGTCACTTCTGGCCACTCTGATGGAGAGAAGGGATCCCTGATTTCACCCTGTCATGTTTACACCCAAGGATGGGTTTCAGGGATTTACCTATTTTTCAATTGTGTAACTGAGAGTAGTAATTTTGAAGAAGGTTTGCTCGAAGGTTTAGGCATATTGGAAAGGAACACACACACACACACACACACACTCACATACACACACAAACACACCAGAAAATCATGTCCTGTCATTTCCTGCCTGGCCCACACTGTCCCAGGACCTCATCCACTCCCTGTGAACAGGTGCGGTTCCTCCATCCTGTACCCACAGCACTGTTCCAGTCCCCGTTGGAACTGTTCACTCCAACTTTTGCAAACTCTGAGGCTAGTAAAACAAAGAGACCTTCTCACAGTCCTAGAGAGATGTGGTTTAGCTTCTGACCCTGGCCCCAGATATAACTCCTGGATCTTCACTTCCTACTGTAGGATTCACCTTTACTAAGGATGACAGAAGTAAAAACTTTAACTTCATTCAGGGCTAATCTTAGGACCTAATGGGGGAAAAGCCTGATCTTATAACAGATATTCATTTTTGTTTTCCAAAATCTGGGCTATTTATCCTTCTTTATCTTCCCTGTGTTATGCTAAAATTAGAGAAACAAGCATTCATCTTGATTTGTTGCAGTTCTCTCAAGGTACTGCTGTTTCACCGCCAAAGACAAAAGCCATAAAGTCTTTGAATATCTTCTGTGTGTCAGGCAATGTAGTACGCGTTCTGAAATGATTAATTTTGATACAAACCATGGACTAGGGATGAATATCTTTTTACAGAAAAGGAGGCTCAGGAAGATAAATAATATAGCCAAGATCACTCTGCTGAAAAGAATTTAATCTAGGATGAAAATCTCTATCGAACTCAATTCAGAGCTTGTATAGTTTCCATGATGGCAGTGGCTTCAGAGTATATTCCTTAATTCAAAGGAAATTTGTATGGCATCTGAACATGTAAAGTTGTTCTCCTAGTTGAAGTAAGGATGAAGAGTTTAGAAGTTTGCCTCTTTGTCTGCCCCCCTCCCCACCCCCCGCCCGCACCAGAAATCTAAAGGCGATATATATCAATCAGCAGGATGGATCTATGAAATCAGCTACCTTTATAAGAAGTAATTGAAATATGTTCCCTTCAGGAAATCAATTTCAGATATATTAAATACCTACATGAGAAAAACTAAACATTGAAATGTTTAGAAGAAAATGTTTAGAACGGTGAGAAAAGATTTTTAAGCAAAATACAGAACATAACAATCCACAAGAAAAATCTTAATCCATTTTACTGGATTGAAATTTGAAATTTCTGCTCAATAAAAGGCTCAGTAAACAAAAGTAAAAACAAGCCATGGAGTAGGAAAGAATATTGGCAAAACCTGTAATAGAAAACAAAGTAGTATCCAGAATTAAAAAGAATTTATTCAAATCAATATGAAAAAGATAATCAGCAGTTCCCCTCTTCAAAACAGGCAAAGTTTATGAACAGGCAGAAACATGAAGAGCCAACAAACATGAAATGTTACCCACCTTAGTAATAAAGTACGTATTAAATCAAACTAAACTACCATTTCACACATAGGAAACTGGTAACATTTTTAAAGTCTGACACTACAAATGCTGGTGAGTATTTGGAGCAATGAGAATGTGCACACTTTTTCGCAGTGTAAGTGGTAAAACCAATATAAAATTTGGAAATTTTTAATAAACCATTTGGAAATTTTTATTAAACTTGAAGATGCACATTTTAAGAAAGCACACATTCTCCACTATAGCGTTTGTGGTGTTATTTTTGGAATACTAAAAAATTGGAGACAACTGAATGTTCATAAACAACATACCAGATAAATGTAATTATATTGTAGCCATATAATGGAATGTTCTACACTAGTATAAACAAATATACTAGTGTAACATGAATTTACATGGCTAAAACTCCAAATCATGTTTAGCAAAAGAAGAGTGCCTCATAGGAGCGCAGGTGCTGAAGACATTATTTATATAAATATTTTTAATAAA
>NW_006300104.1:2344873-2352408 GCF_000327345.1 Myotis davidii | reverse complement strand
AAATCAACAAAAAAAAGTTTAAAAAACAAACGAATACCAACTCTTCCCTGCCCTCCCTTAAAAATCTCTCTCTTTCTCTCTCTACCAGTATATATTTATATATGTATATATATACATATATAGTCACAGCATAAACATGTACATGGGAATAACAAACACAAAATTCGCTATTCTGTGAATCATGCATGTATGCTTTCATTGATTTTGTTCAAAAAGATACTTTTCAAAAGTAGACATACAGAAAGCCAAGAAACATATGAAAACATGCTCAAATCACTAATCATCCGAGAAATGCAAATCAAAATGACAATAAGGTACCATCTCACACCTGTCAGACTGGCCGTCATCAACAAATCAACAAATGTTTGCATGCTTATGAGCATAACCAATGGACACAGGCAGTGCGGGGGAGTGAGTGTGGGCATATGCTGGGAGATGGAGTGGCTGGGGAGAGGTCAATGGGGGTGGGAAAAGGAGCTATATGTAATGCTTTAAACAATAAAGAATTTATATATACATGCTGACATGAAAAGTATGTTACATGTAAATAGAATGCTGACCAAAATTTATTTTTTAAAAATTTCAGTTTAGGTTTATGCTCTAACTATAGTACTGCATTCATTTGAGCTTATAAATTCCTTCTTCTTCTGTGAACTCATATAAAAGATGAAGAAAAGTTTAAGGATGGCAAGAATCATAAAATTCAGGGGTTTGGTCTAGAGAGAAGTGAATCTTCAACTAGACAAACTGAGTTAAAACATGAAGTATGCCAGTTATTTAAATTAAAACAAAAGCTGACAACTGAGAACAAGAGAAAAAAACTGTATAAAATGTTAAAAGTCTGGGACTATTCATTGATTGGTTAAGAAGCTCTACACACCTCCATAACACTTAATTTCATTTTTAATGAATGTTTTAAGGTGCCAAAATAGATCCAGAGACAGAGAAGAATGGAACAGACAGTCAAACTTCACAGGGAAGGCAGGTGTGGGGGGGAGGGAAGGATAAGAGATCAACCAAAGGACTTGTATTTCATTTTTAATGAATGTTTTAAGGTGGCTACTATAAGCCAGGACTTTAGATGCCAAACATAAAAAAATGACTAAAATATGACTTCTAACTTTAGAAGCTCTTTAAAGGTAGAGGCAAATAATGTGTGTGTGTGTGTGTGTGTGTGTGTATGTACACAATATGCAATTTTCTCTGTTTGTGAAACGTCTTTAACAGGTTGAATGCTTTTTTTGGAGCAAGTATATATTTGTGTAGTTCTGCCAATTCCTCTTTGTACAGCTGGTCCCTCTGCTAAGGAGTTTTTATTCTCTGACTCTTCTGAGCCTGCTTGGCCTGTTTTGTACTATTTTCTAGCATTCCATACTCAGTGGGCTTCACTGGGTTTTAGGTCTCTTACTGTTATGCCTGACCTTTTTACTTTCACTGGTCTAAAATTCCCAAGGGGTTTTGCCATCTCAGGAGGTGAGAGCAGAGCAGTTTAGAAATTCAGCACCTTGGGAAGAGAGTTTGACACCCTCGGAGGATACAAGGTTTCAGCAGTGCCTGCTTAGCTTCTTCAGTGTCTGGAATGCGAAGTCATTCAGCACGTACTCAGATGACTCATTCCCACTGAAAATATTTATTGGCAATCCACTTCATCAGGCTTCTGTGGGCAACGGAACAGTATTGTGTATAAAGGCTTTTCCAAAGTTTAAGTTGCTTTGGGCGGTGAAGTGGTTTTACAAGATGATCTCTTTTTAGTTAATATTTTTACTCTACTTATTGCAGCAAATTGGGAAAGGAAGTCAAGTACATGAAAACTCCTCTTTGGAACAAGAGCAATAATGGCTTTTGGTTTTGAAATAAGAATCAAAGGTGGTGTTTTTCCCAGGCTATTGGGCAAGATAAATATGAGCCCAATTATTTTAGATATGAAAAGCTGCTGTTTGCTTTTTAGTTAAAAAATTGTATAAATCCTCCCTCCATTTAAAGAAAGTTAACTTGCTCACTTCTCCTTCTCACTGCTTTTTGCTCTATCTACAGATAAAAGTTTGTCGGGGAACTTTTATTAAAATATACATACAGAAAAGTGCACAGAACAGAAGTTTAAAACGATGAGTTTTTACAAACTGAACACCATCAACATCCCATAACCTGCCCACCCCCTATCTTTTCATGCCCACTTTCAGTCTCCAATCTCTGTGCCCCAGAGATGGCTGTTTTCCTGACCTCCGATGCCATAGTTTGGTCTGTCTGTTTTGAATTTTAAATAAGGGAATGAAACAGTATGTGCACTTTTGTGTTTAACTTCTTTTGTAACACGTTGTGCTTGTAAGATTTATCCACATTCTATTTGCAAGATCGATCCACATTGTGCATAATTATATTTCACTCATTCTCATTGTGCGGCTATGAACATTCCAGTGCCCAGTTTTTGGTGAATGTATGTCCATCTTTCTGTTCGCCATGTAAATGTCAGACTGGAATTGCTGGGTCATGAAACATTCACATGTTTAACTTTAGACCTTCCAACTGGTTTTTCAGCATGGCTGTACCAACTGATCGTTTCACAAGCAAGGTAAAAGGGTTCTCTTGTTTTTTCACATCCTTTTCAACAGCTGGTATTGTCTGTGTTATTTTCTGCATTTTTGTTTTAGCTGCTGTGATGGCAAACATGCCCTCATTAAAGAGACAGATGGTCAGAAACATCCCTGGCCTATTACCTTAAGTGAACTTGATTTTGGCAATGTTACTTAGCTCATTCTCTCTTAATGAAATGAATCTAGGACAAGACCAAGTATATTCGTCCACCGAAGTCCTTCAAAAGTGGATGATCTCCCAACCCTCTGCTCCCGCCCCTCAAATACTACAAATGATCTTACCTCAAAGTTACCATGGCCTCGTGAGAAAGCAGTTTTTGCCAAGACAATCTTTTTCTAATTTCCTTGGGAAGATACGCTATAGAATTAATAAAAACAATTTTTGCCTTCAAAATATATCCCAGTTATTACAATGTCTTTGTTCGTAGTTTAGGGGTGATCTAGAAGTGGTTATTTATATCTGTCTTGTATGGTGTGTGTCTGTTATTTTTTTTTATTTTCAGAATTCAATTTTTCATTACAACAGCTGAGATTAAAAAACAGGATGTTCTCTCTATTATCACATTTCTAGAATTCCTTCTTGGTCAAAAGTGTAAGTCTCTTGACCCTTCCAAACTTCTGTCTTTCTGAGGAGAAAAGAAAATCCAGGGGAGAACACTTTGAAATCTTATTTATTATTTTCCATTGCTTTTGTGTTTCATTTGCTCTATTTCACTCTATGTATTTTTCAACTAATACTATGTTCATTATTTACTTATTTATTTATTTATTTAAAAATAAAGAATTGGAATAATATTAGCAAGGCATTACTGGCAATAAAAAATCTTAAGTTTTAATAGTAAAATTCTTCCAATTTTTGATTGAGAAAGTTTGAAATTCCTCTTTCAGCTGTTATGAACTCCAAAAGTGGATTTTATATACAATGATCCTTTAATAACTAGTCTCTAAGAAAAATAGAACCTTTTCTACACTTAATTTATAGACACAGTTGAATTTATAACTTCATTTTGTTTATAGTATCTTTTGCCATGCAAATATATGTAATTTTTAAGCTGCCAAATATAGTGTTTTCCTTTATGGTTTTTGAAATTCCTGTCATACTTAGAAAAGTCCCACCCTGGATTTCTATTAATAGCCCCTTACATTTTTTTCCAATATCCTATCTAATAAAAGGGTAATATGCAAATTGTCCCCTCTACTAGGAGTTAGTTCCACTGAGAGTTTGACCTGGAGTACAACCAGGGGCGGGGCCAGTGGGCCGGCCAACCATCTTAGGCCCCTCCCCCCAGCTGGCCTGGCCCAATTGGCCCTGATCAGGGGCCCATGCACTGGGCCTCTAGTTTTTCTTATAAAAAAATGAGAGATCCAATTCTGTTTCTTCTGGATGGATAATCAATCATATCAACACTTTTTTTCACTAAGTTAGATTACCCCTCCCCGCCATGTAATGAGCTTTCTGTGGGTGCTCAACCATATGTGACTAATTATTTATCTAGTTCTGTGGCAATATCATACACTTTTGACTACAGTGACTTTTTTGTTATCTATTTGGAAGTCTCCTACTTAGCCTTCTTAATTGTTCTTATTCAATGTTCACAAATTTTTGACTATTCTTAGAGATTCATAACATTCCAGAATCACTTGATACACTTCATTTAGGTTTCATAACTTAGCTTTTATGTCTTGTACTAATCTTGCTATATTTTGTTCTCAGAATTGTATTGTTTTATCTCTATTATAGACAGATATGTCCTTTACATTTTAGTTTCAAATTTATTATTATTAGGGTAGAGGAAAACCTATTGATTTTCAGAAGGTGTCCAGTCAGAGTTAATCTTAGGATTTTTCAGGAGCTATTGGGAAGGGATACTCACCATTTCTCCTATTTCCATTTGGTTTAGGCAGATCTTATTTTTATTTTTTTTATTAAATTAGGTGAATATGGAAATTTGAATTTGATTCTCTCAGCTGATACTGATGCTGGGAATCTCCAGAAAAATGCCAGGTTACACTCTGCTACTATCATGAGAAAAAAATTAATGTAGAATTGAACCTAAAAGAGTGCTTAAATGCTATCAAAGATGTGTAGGCTGAAGCTGAGATTGCTTCATTTAAGAGTTGAGTTTTAAGAAATACTAATACAATAAAAAATAGGGGGAGTCTAAGTACAAAATTGTACATATAAAGTAATCCAGTTTTGTGAAATGATGATGAGGCATACCTATGTTTTATTGCCTGTACAATATAAATTTGTAGAATTTAGAAATTCACTTGACAATCACAATTTTATTCAAGAAAATTTTGTTAATTAAAAACCAACACTAATTATAATATCAATAGCATAATTATGCTCTTTCACTTAAAGAAAACATTGCCTGAACCCACTATGGTGTTTTAGAGGTTTCTTTTTCTATCCATCTTGTTTATTCAGCTGACTTTTTTTTTCATTATTGGCTTCCTATTTTTTTTTCATTATTGCACAACTCATATTTTGTTTGTGTTTCACTTTTAAAATGTCATTGAGGCCAATCCACAGCTTACAAATAATTGACTATATTTGAAATTATATTTAGGGGATACCTTTGCTTTCTGTTGAAAAATGGTTGAGACTCAAGTAGGATTAGGACTTTTTATCACTCTGGGTTTCAAAAAATAATTTCCATATCATTTATTGATTCCCTTACTTGTTCTTTCATTTCACTTCATTAATATTTAATTGTGACTATGGTCCAGGCACCTTTCCAGACACAGCAGAAGCATATCAGAAAAAATAGCCAAAATTTTTGAGAAAATCAGTGTAGGAAAAAATAACTGTTGTGTTTCAACAGATGATTATACATTTTCTCTAGCACACTTTTCTAATTTTTAAAATTCTAGGGCAAAACCAGAAGAGAAATAATGGTGATAGACCAGGGAACTTCCAGTGAGAAGTGGTTAGACACTGGATATATTTTGAAAATAGAAGAAAAGAATTTGCTGGATGTGAAACAGATAGCTTGTATCAGTCATTGTCCCATCAGAAAAGATATGGCACATTAAATTAAGATAATTAGAGGTATCTACACTAATAAAAGACAAAGATGCTAATTGACCATATATTTGCTATCCCCCAAGCCATGCCCACCAGCCAATCAGAGTGACTATGTGCAAATTAACCCAACCAAGATGGCAGCCAGAAGCCACAGAGCTGGAGCAAGCAGGTGGCTTGGTTGCCCGGGTGACAGAGGAAGCCAAGCTTCCCGCCTTCCCTGAGCCAGCTGTGGCCTCTGCTCATGGCAACAAAGTTTCAATTATAGAAGATAAATAAATCCCAGATATCTGCTTCCAGCCAGCCACCACTTGGGAGCTTGGGTGGCTGGGTGCTTGGCCAGCCTGCAAACAGCCATCAGCCCCTCACCCAGGCTGGCCACACCCTCATGAGGTGAGGGTTCCCACTCCTAATGCAGGAGCTGCCCCCGGTGGTCAGTGCACTCCCACAGGGGAAGATGGCTCAGACAGAAGCCGGGCTCATGGCTTGCGAGTGCAGTGGCAGTGGTGGGAGCCTCTCCCACCTCCTTGGCAGCACTAAGGATGTCCGACTGCAGCTTAGGCCTGCTCCCTGCTGGCAAGTAGACATCCCCTGAGGGCTCCTGAGCTGCCAGAGGGCTGTCTGACTGCCAGCTTAGGCCCAATCCCCCTGGGGAGCGGGCCTAAGCCAGCAGGTGGACATCCCCCGAAGGGTCCCAGACTGCTAGAGGGCACAGTGGGGCTGAGGGACCCCTCCCCCCCCAGTGCACAAATTTTTGTGCATCTCTAGTTTTTAATAAAAGAATTATTTACAAAGACATGGGCAAGGTATAAGGAACCCCACAGAACAGTACAATGCCCCGAAGAATGAAGAGAAAATGCAGGTATTCAAATTTGGAAGCTGAAAGTTTAGTATATCAAAACAAAAACCCGTGTTCAGTGGAATTAAGACCAGCCTTACGGAAAGCATCCAGCTCACAGCTACCCCATAAGGACATAGACAAGGGGATCAATACTTTGACTTCACTCTTCTCCCTCCCTCCAATCTTCAGCAAAGGCTCCCCATTAACTGGAACCAAGTGCAAGACAAAGAACAGGGAGAAGCTTGATTTAGTTTTCATCTCATGGCACAGGTCAGCTTTCATTGTCATTAATCAAAGTATAGAAGTGTGAGGAATGGGCCTAGGGGACAATGGGAGATATTCAGGATGACTCTATAGCAGCGATTTTGAACTGGTGTGTGGAAAGAATTTGTGAAACGTGCAATACCTGACTACTTAGTCAGGGGCACTGACCTCTTTTCCTTTAGATTGTCAAATAAAAAAGTGACAACAGCCAACTCAACAATAGCCATCCAGTGTGAATGAATCAAAATTATACCTATATTTTTTGTCAGATCAGCAAAAAAATATATAATGTATTCTTTGGTGTCCTGCAGAATTTTTGTAATTAGTTTATGTGTGCCATGAGATGAAAAGGTTGAAAATCACTGCTCTACAGACTTGGGTTGAATAAAAGAACTGCGAGAAGGTGTGTGTGTGTGTGTGTGTGTGTGTGTGTGTGTGTGTGTAAAAAGGGATAGATTGAAAGAAATCAAAATTCAGTTTTGAACAACAAAGCTATAAAGTGGCAAATTGACAGATGTGAATTTTTTAAATGTATGTCAGGATACACAGGAGAAGATGGGCTGAAGATGTAATATTAGGAATTTTAAGGAGGTAGTTGCTATTTATACCCTTGGAACTAGATGAAATTACCTAGGCAATGAGTGTAGAGAAGAGTTTATTAAAATAATAAAAAGGAATCAGCAAAGGAGACAACAAAGAAATTTTTCTTAAAGGAGTGAGTCATTAGTTATGTCAAAACTTTTAATAGTGGTAGCAAGATGATTACTGAGAAATAACATTACATTTTTCAGTGTTGAAGTCATTAAATAAC
>NW_006300104.1:2322777-2344782 GCF_000327345.1 Myotis davidii | reverse complement strand
CATCTTTGTCTGCTGTTTTTAATTGGATGCCAACGAGTATTTCAAACAAGAAGACACTGGGGTTGGTACATATTTCATTCTCTGAACTCTTTTTTTTAATTTAATTTTATTTTATTTTTCGTTTTATTGCTTAAAGTATTCTGAACTCTTACCAGGACTTTTTGGTGACCATTTTTTGGTGCGGCCTTGGGAGTTGCAATCAGTTTGTTGAAATTGCTTATGGGCATGAGACTCACTGAGCATGGGTTAGCAGTGGTTCTCAACCTGTGGGTCGCAACCCCTTTGGAGGTCAAATGACCCTTTCACAGGGGTCGCCTAAGACCATCCTGCATATCAGATATTTACATTACGATTCATAACAGTAGCAACATTACAGTTATGAAGTAGCAACGAAAATAGCTTTATGGTTGGGTCACATGAGGAACTGTATTTAAAGGGCCAGAAGGTTGAGAACCACTGGTAAAGGGAAGAGTTGTGAGGTGGAGTTGCTGGGAAAACAAGACCATAAACTTGCATTATTCATTATTCATTGGTGGGAGTAACTGGATTTTGAGGTTTCTGCTGACTCAGTGGTCAGGAACTGGGGTTGTGAGATGAGAACAATGGGTAGGTGTGTTTGGCGCCTGGTCAGCAGGTAGAGTCACTGTGAGGATACAGAAGAGGGCTAGGTAGAGAGGGACAGGATTATGGGGCCTGGGAACTGGAGCACTGCAGATGCAGGCAGAACACAACTTGCTGACCGTGCCCTGTTCCGAGAAAAACCACAGAGACAGGCAGAATGACCTAGAGCCTGACCCGGCTGGGCGGGGAAAGAAGGGCACGTGCTGGAGCCTTGAGCTTCAAAATGAAGGCCTGGGGCAGAGGTGGGCTGGAGGGGGGTCAATGGGGGAAAAAGAGGACATATGTAATACTTTCAACAATAAACATTTAAAAAAGTAAAATAAAATAAAATAAAATGTAGGGATGTTACTAAAACAGGCAACTTGCAGAGAGTACTAATCACAAGGCAGTGAGGTATATAACCAATCCCAAGAATGTTACTAAGGCAGAATTCTTTGAAAGGGCCAATCAGGAGCTAGCAAGGCATGTATCTATCCCTAGACCAAAAAAAAAAGCAGGCTGTTTTTTCTCTCTCTCTCCCTCTCTCTGGTGCCCTGGGTTCCTGGTTTCTGTGGTAGGGGATGTGCTCCCCTGTGCCCACATGGCTTATGGCCATGTAGGACTGCACACATGGACGAATGGACTTTAATTAGCTTGGATGCTAAACTGCATCCAACTGCAATATGGAATGGGAGCTCTGGACACTGGCCTGCTTTTGAAACCTCAGCTGCACCTTTTCCAGGACTGGCTTCTCTCACTAAACTTTACATCTGCCAACCATATTTGTCCGCAAACTCATTTTTTTTTATTTTGAGAGGTTGGAACTCAGACCCGAACAGAAATTTTGGCATCAACTGGATGTGGCCAACAGTTGAAGTCGTAAGACATGGTTAGGAGGGAAGGGGGTGGCAGGCAGGGGCCAATACCTCAGTTTCCCCTGGAGTCTGCAAAACAAACTAGTAAAACAAGTGCCTTTTACTAGTACTTTCTATTCTGGAAATGGATAATGCAAAGAATGCAGTTCTTCAGGTAGACAGGGTAAGAGTTTAAACTGCAAAATGGTTTAATCACTAGAGCAGGGTCAGATACCAGATGGAAGAAGGTTCCATATGTTTGGTCACAAAATTATGATATTAGAATTCTTTATTGCAACATTCCATTATTCCTTAGAAATGCGTGTTTTGGCCTTTCTCTGAACCGGTTATAATATATACTTGGTTCTCTCTGTTTAAGAGAAAACCACAGCCCCAAATGGTGTCACTGGTGCTAAAGCCCATGATACTAAAGCTAGAGTTAATACCTGAGGCTAATTGCTATTTCTATCCCCAAAATATAATTTTAACCAACCATTCTGGTACCTCACCATAGAAAGAAGATGCAATCTGCACGATAAAAGGTCTTGGCATTCCCTTCTTCCCAACATATGTCTTGGTCTGAAGATAATATTTTATTTTGTCCCATCCTTCTTCCTATATAAACCTTACATTTTGGACAACTCTTGTGAAAGGTTAACATGGTGGTACATGGGAAGGCTGAATAGCCATCTCAGACAGTGGATAAAACATTAAATTTATTTAAGGAAAGGGGGTGGGGGATGGGATATCCTTTGTACAGAATCTTGAGGCAAGGGGACATTGGGTCGATGAAGGAGCTGAAATGTCATCCTAATTTGCAGTCACCAGCGGGAAGCTGTTGTCCTCAGTGGGTCTGGGGGCTGAGTCCATGGGCCTGGAATATGGATGGAGTGAGGATGGATGAGGATGGAATGCAGGTGTGCGATCAGGTGTCTTTAGGACAGTTTCCATTCCTTATATGGTCTGATTCCTGGTATCTAGCAAGTTTTCCTGGTCTTTTGTTCTCATGTGGCAGGAAGCTTACATATGGCCCTTAAGGACTAACCCCTCAGGAACACCCTTTTGGTTGCTGGATTGAAGCTGCCTGATTCATGAATCCCTTAGTACAGTAAAGTAGGTCTTTAAATTGCCTCGGTTGAAAGTTTGTTGTCTAACATCTCATATGAATAAAATGCATTCTTTACTACGTATTCATTTCATATTATATAAGAGTCAAGATTTTACTTTTTTCTGAACATTATCTTTTAATAATGTTAGTTTGGGTGAGGGATGTGGGCAAAAGGCTGACTCAGGTGTGTTTAATGGGAAGCAGTATCAAGATAGCCGATTTGGTATTCAGGAAAATCTTTTTTTGGTGAAGCACATTGAAAAATGTCAATACAATTTAACAATCGTCTTTTTCAAGCATGAGAGGCGAGGAGAGGCTTGACGCGATGAGAAAGCAATCCAGAGCGGTCAGTACTGCACCCGCTCTTGGGACATGAAACAAAGTCTGAGGCCAGAACGGGGTGGGAGGGAGGACCCCATAGAATAATGCTGGGGTTCTTCAAAGGGCAAACTGCAAGGGAAAACACCTGCCTCTCCTTTAAAAAGGAGATGGTGAAAGTACTTGCCCGTTTGGCCTTAGCTCCAGTTGAGGCAGAATGAAAGAAGCAAAAGTTAACTACTGAGGATTTCGACCACAAGCTACACACACCTTCTTTGTTTAAGGAACTGAAATAAGGCAGGTTTGGGGAGAATTTAATGAGCTAAAGGAGTAGGTTCTTATCTCTGTTCTTATTCGTCACCTCCTTGTTACCCTGACACAGAAAGTTGCAAATGCTAACTTCTCTATTTCATGGCATCGCTCAGCTATGAGGGTGTTTTTTGACTCACATTATAAGAGCCCAAACCTGACTTGTTGCAGTGCACACATGCAGGTAACAAGAAGAAGAAAATCCACAGATTCTACTCCTCTCCAATTCCCATCTCACAAGAATTGGTCTGTTACATAATGATGATACTTCCTCGAATTTTTATTTTCTCATTTGATCCACTAGTCAGTATGTTTCCCCAGGCAAGAACATTAAAAAAAAAAAAAGAAAAATAGTTGTTTTTATTTCCTCTCCTCACATTTTTTATTTTCTTTGAAACATTATTTTCCTTTGTTGAGAGGGATAGTTAGTTACATTAATAATAAATCTCAAAATGGGAAACCAAACTTGAACTAAAAATCTTACTCCATAATCTCAGAAAGAATATTTATTTTAAAAAGAAACGTAAATGTTTCTCTGAGGTCCAACCCCATGATAATTCACTCTGAATAGACGTGGGTCCTCTCTCACTCACTTCTGTCTTATGAAAAACAAGGCATTCTGGGGAAGCCTTTTGATCTTTCACTCATCGGTTACCTCTGAGACACCCTGTCTTGGCTTCTAAGGGTTACTGAAATCTGAGAGCCTTGAGTTTCTGCTGGGAAATTTCCAGATCTTCCTTCCCATTCCCAATTTCCTGGAGGATGCCTTCCCTCCCTCCTCCTCTTTTCTACAAAGTGCTTATCTCCTTTTCTCCTTCCAGGCATAATTCCTTCCAGTAATACCAGGAAAACAATTATCTTTCCTGTCCTACAGCAAAAGCCTCCTAGGAGGCAAGAGAGTGCAACAGGTAAGTGGGAAAAAGTGCACTGAGGACAAAAGACAAATTAATATCTCAATCCATTATGCTGTCTCACAGCTTTTACGGGAGTACCCTTCCCTCATAACCAGAAATACCTGATAAAGGAGGAAAAGGCCCAGTATTAACACACCAGCCAATCTGTGGGTGACTGAGGAGCGCCCTAATCCTCCCATCAGTGGCCGAACCTTCATAATCTTATTAGTGTACAACCACAGTGTTTTATTCCTGAAATCTGAAACCGGAAGAAGAAAGGAAATTCAAATTACAAATGTCCCCACACATTTATTTAAAAATTATGCTTTGCTACACATGCAGATGCTTATGTTCCCTGACAATCTTTCTAAGCCCTTTACCCAGCTGTGGCCTTCAGGAAATTCAAGAAATGAAATCATCTCTTGATTCCATAGGCAGATGAGGCTCACATGGAAAGACCTTGCCAGGAACAATACAGGGAGATGAATGTTGCTTCTGCTAACAAACCAATGGAGAGTTGTGTTTACTTTTTATAAATGCCAGTCTAATATTCATTTATAATTAAAGTTATTGTACTGAAAAATTACAATCATTTCTCAACATACTAGAAAGTCTATTGTGTAGCGTCATGGATTACACACAGATGACACTTTAAGGAATCAGTGTTTCTTGGAGACTAAATCTGGCAGAAATGGAATGGCTGTTAGTTCTATCAGGACTTTAGTTTCTTGGAGAGGTATAATTGTACTAATTAGTTGAGATATGTAGAAGTTTGTTTTTAAACTGTTGGTGTTTTGTTTTTATTTTTTAATATGTTTTTATTGATTTTAGAGAGCGGGAGAGGGAGCAGGAGAGAAAGGTCATTGAGAAGAGAAATGTCGCCCCCTACTGGGGATCGAGCCAGCAAACCAGGCATATGCCCTGACCTGGAATGGAACCTGAAACGTCTCCAGGCACAGGCCAATGCTCCACCATGGGCCAGGGCCTGTCTGTGTGTTTTTAACGAAAAGCATATTACATCGAAATGTTATTGTTCTCATTTTTGTATGTCAGTCTGAGAAATAGATTGGGGAAGTGAGCCTCCATACAGCTCCTTTCATGTTGCATTTATTATGTGGAACTGAGAATGTCTTTGCCCTTATAAAGTGGCCACGGAGAACATCTCTTACAAATAGGGATATAAACCTCAGAGGAAAGTACTGAGAGGATCGTAATGCATGTTGGCATTCCAGCATTTCCTCACAACAGCACCATTTTCCAAACAGTCTCTTTTTTAATAATATGGCTAAAGATATAATTTAATTTAATGCTCAACACACGTATTTGATTGGCTGTAGGTTACTTTTGTTTTGTTCTTTTTTTTTTTTTTTTTTTTTTTTTTTGTATGTGGAGAAAAGGAACCCAGTCAGCCTTTTTTGGATTAAAATACGTATACTCCAGCACCACCTACTGGGAATAGGGTTATAGTGTCCCAAATTACAAGAAATTAAAACACCAATCTGATTCTTTCTCCAAAACTTTCATTTATCTTCTTGCTTTTTCACCTTCTTGTATTATTTCCTGTTGTTCCTCTATTCATTTTTCTTTATTTCCTTTTACCTATTAGAAATACCCTGACTTGAGTGTCCTCAGTGGTCTCAGAACTGTCTCTTGCTTCAACAGTGTTTGGACTGAACAGAACCAGGGATACCGCTTCTTCCAGCCTCCACGTTTTATCTGCTCACCACCTTGCAAACCACCTCTGAGACCGGCCAACACACTGTTTTGTTTTGTTTTTCTACCTTAATTCATGATTGCCGAACAACCATGAGCTCCCAAATTCGTCAGAATTATCCCACCCAGCTGAAGGCTGCAGTCAACTGCCTGGCCATCCTGCACCTGCGGGCCTGACACCTACCTCTCTCTGGGCTTCTATTTCCCCGTGAAGATGTGGCTCAGGCCCTTTTGGAGCCGCAGGCCCTGGTTCTACCTGCGTAGACCCTCAGCTCTGAGGCTTCCTGGAGAACCACTTCCAGGGTGAGGAGGTGAAACTCATCAAGAAGATGGGCGACACCTGACTCACCTCCGCAGGCTGGCGGCCCCCGGGCTGGGCGGGGCGGGTATCTCTTCCAAAGGCTCCCCCTCAAGGGGACTAGGAGCCTGTGGAGCCCAGAGGCCTTTGAGGGGTCCCTCTGCATCCCCCTGGTGTCTGGCTTTTACCTGAGCCTCTCCCTGAAACTACTAGCCATTTTTTGAGCCTCCCTGGAGCCCTCTCCCATGCATTGGACCAAATGAAACAATAAAGCTTTTTGCAGCAAAAAGAAAGAAAAGAAAAAAGAAAAATACTCTGACTTTTACAATATAATTCTCATAAACATTTGTCTAAAACAAGCACTTTATGATATGAAGACAGATTAAAGATAAGAAAAAAGAGATCCATGACAGATCATATGTCTTTACCTTGCAAAAATATAAGTATAAAATAATGCCTGCATTTTTAACAAAATTTTAATTAGAAATGTTTATTGATTAAGGGACGCAATAAAAGGTCATGAACACACAAACACTATTCAGAGGTTATTGCTAACCTCTGAAAATGTATTAAAGCCAACTTGTGACAAGTCTTAGGAAGTTTTTAATACAGTTGCAAGCTTATAGTTAAAACAATAATGGTTATAGCTAAAATATATCGGACGTATACTTTCAACCAGGAGCTCCCCTAAGATCGCTTTATGGGTCATCTAGTACCAACTCTGTGATGTAGGTGTTCTTTTTTCCTCATTTTAACATGAGAAGATTGTAACACAGAAGTGTTAACTCATTTAAAGTCACATTAGTAAGTGGGTGAACTGGTTTTCAAAAGCACATTTTAGATGCAGTGTATGCGTTTTTATTTTTAAGGCTTAATTTCTAGGTATTTGACAATTAGCATAATTGAAATCAAATTTTAATCATCCATAGGCATTCCTTTGAAAAGTCCTCTGAGATCTGACCAGTTCAGTTAGGGTAACTCTGCTTTGCTTTTAGGCATTATTGTTGTATTCTTCATTTGTTTTCTTTTGTTTTACTTTATTACTGATATCTTAGTTTGCCCATTGACTATTTTTCATGCCATAGTCAGAAAGGATAAAAATAAATATAAAAACACTTGTGTTGTTGTTTTTTTTTTTCTTGGCCTCATCTTGGGCCAAATTCATAAAGTGCAGAAAGAGCCTTTGCGAGAGAATGGGTAGGATGGGCATGCATGGAGTCAGATGGAACAGGCCTGCAGGGTGGGGGAGCCAACACTCCTACTGCCCCACCATAGTGGAATATTTTACTCTTGCTGAAATTATATTATTTGACTTTGCAAAAGGTTATACACATTTATAGTTTTCTATTGTTGTTTTAATTGGATTTTTTTTTAAAACCAGGGAGATTGGATCCTGGTAATATAATTTAAAAATATTTTACACTTCATTTTTTGTCAGTATTATATTATAAATACAAAGTATTCTATAATAAAGCATAAATGCTTTTTGTATATTATGTTCAATAACATATACAATTGTTTTCTTCTAGTAATATAGTTAACTTAGAATTTTCTACAAATGCATTCGTCTAGATTTCTGACTTTATATTTTCTCCTTGGGAAGTCACAAAATATTTTCCAATAGAATAAAATGAAATTGTACCTATGTGAGATGATGAATGTATTTTTTGATGGGTATATTAATTAACCGCAGTGTGGTAATTATTCCACAATGTATGCATATAGTAAATTATCATGTTGCAAAACTTAAAAATATTTTAAATAAATGATGAGAAGAAAAGAAATAGGATCTTTTCCTTTTTATGCATTTGGCACAGAAAATTACAAATAACATTTATTTCCGTTTTGAAGAGTTTGAATGCTACAGTCCAAAATTAAGATCTAATTAGCTAAATAGATTAGAGAAGCAATTCCAAAATCCCAACAATGTGGAGAATTTGCTTGGAATAAATTATATCTCTAGGATCTGATGTGAACTGACTAAACAGGTTTTTTAGTTTTATTTATGTGTTTAACCAAGTGGTATCAAGAACTTTGCTTATGGGCTACACCATTCCAAATTAAGAGGAATTTAGCCTAGTTTACATTTAGTATTGCAAGAGAGAATTCTTTATTGTTTCTTTGTTCTACTAGAGGCCCGGTGCATGAAATTCGTGCAAGGAGGTGGGGGTGGTTCCTCAGCCTGGCCTGTGCCTTCTCACAATCCGGGACCCCTCACTTCTAACCATTTGCTGCTTGCTCCTAACCGCCTGTCTGCTCACTCCTTACTGCCCACCTGCTTGCTCCTTACCACTCGGCTCACCACTCCTTAGCGCTGCTGCAGAGGCAGGAGAGGCTCCCACCACTGCCACTGTGCTCACCAGCCATGAGCCGGCTTCTGGCTGAACAGTGCTCCCACTGTGAGAGCGCACTGACCACCAGGGCGAAGCTCCTGCGTTGAGCGTCTGCCCCCCGGTGGTCAGTGTGAATCATAGCAACTGGTCATTCTGCTTGTTTTGTCATTCCGGTCGCTTAGGCTTTTATATATATAGACCAGAGGCCTGGTGCACAAATTCGTGCATGGGTGGGGTCTAGGTGGCTCGCCCTGATCAGGGCTGATTGGGCCAGGCCAGCGGGAGGAGGTGCCCCAGGTGGTTGGCTAGACAGCCCTGCCCCCTGTCAAACTCCTGCTTGAACTCTTGGTCAAATTACCAGTTGAAAGAACAATTTCCATATTAGCTTTTTATTATATAGGATTCTCCTTTTGGCTCCTATGTTATTTCTTCTGCAGTTTTACGGGTCATCTAGAATGAGTGGTCTCTCATGATATTTGTCTTATTCTAAAGGAGAGCAATACTATTTATGCAGGAAACATCTAAGAGTGGACTTAAACATATTTAAATAACTTTTGGCTAGCAACCCAAAAGAAATAAACAAAAATCAAAGCCTTGAGACTGCTGGTGTCTCTGCCTAGGGAGTAAAATTGTTCTTTTTTCCTTTCCCTTTCCCCCTCCCTTTCTACATTCTCTCATTAGGGAGGCTTGTAACCATTTGCTCACAAGTGTCCTTGGCTGCGGAAGATAATGGCTTGTTAGTTACAAGCTGGCTGCAAACTGCCCACACTGTTTGGCCTTGTTTTAACTTTTCTGTATCAGTTTCCCTATTCTTCCTGCTCTGGAATCCTATAACCTGTTCACCTTCACTTTGTAAAATCTCTTTAATCGCTCTTTCTCATTTGGATAAGGATGGTTTCATTTTTTCTGATGTGACTAAGGCCCTTGCTATGTGTTGTTCCTCCACTGTGCTAATCACCTGAAAAAAAAAAACAAGGTTAGTTTTAATTTCTAGCTAACGTGTTTTTGATCTATGAAGTAGAGGCAGACACTATTATGTCATTATTTACTAAGAAGCAGCAATAAAATGTGCTTATAATAAAGAATCATGGCCCTCACCGGTTTGGCTCAGTGGATAGAGTGTCGGCCTGCGGACTGAAGAGTCCCAGGTTTGATTCTGGTCAAGGGCATGTACCTTGGTTGCGGGCATATCCCCAGTAGGAGGTGTGCAGGAGGCAGCTGATCGATGTTTCTCTCTCATCGATGTTTCTAACTCTCTATCCTTCTCCCTTCCCCTCTGTAAAAAAAACAATAAAATATATTTAAAAAATGGCTTTAAATATTTTGCAGTCAGTCATAATTCCAAGACACTCTTCCACTGTATTCTTTCCCTGAATCTTGTCTGTCCACAAGTTTCATAAAAGCAAAATATATACCACATCTACCATTGAATTATCCATTTTCTTCTCTCTCTCTCTCTCTCTCTCTCTCTCTCTCTCTCTCTTTACATATATATAGAGAAAGACATCAAGGTGAATTATTATCCAATGGAAAAAGACACAATTATTTTAACTAATGGTCTAATTGCTATAAGAATATCACTACATCACTATAAATTTTAGTTGTATAGACTTTTTAATTTATTTTTTATTATGATGAAAACATACCTTTAAGATCTACAGTAATAAGATTTTCAGCAATTAATATTACAACTAATGGTACTCATATTTTTATATATACTCTAAGTCACAATTTACATTTATAGTTGATATTGTCTTATGCTAAATTCAAATGATTTTAACCAACTGATCTCATGTTTAACTTGCTATGATGCTATAAATTATTAGTGTTTTTTAAAAGTATAGAATAAGAGTATGGGTTGGGGGAGGTAAATGCACAAAAGTTCATATTTATAATTGCATACTTGTTTAATTTTTGTCACAAGATTAATTATCTCCCAAGGTTTACAAAGTCAAAGTTAAGTGATGTTTCTTAGAATATATTGATGGATTACTTGAGCTTTGAATGCAGGTTACTAATTCATCAATTTGTAACTCAAGGCCTTTATGAAGATAATTATGGTCTTGGTGTCTTAGTTATTTTAATGTATTATTCCTCTGCTGTTTTACCCTAAGATCCCATCTGAATCATTATCATCCTAGATAAGCTTTGTCTAAGTTATAACCAGTGATTTGGTAGAATTCTAAATTGGAAGACATGTCTGGCTATTTTCTCCAAAACTCAGAGAGAGAGAATAGATCTCTGCTTTCAAAGACATAGTTTTGAAGATTCCCAGGCTGTGGTATAATAATGAATCTAGAGCGTGTGCTTTACTTAACAGCCAGAGCCTATATCTCCACATGACATTGTGAAATGATTTTTCAAAGCTCTTTGTGAGGAGGAAAAAAAAAACCATGAAAGAAAATGACATATATACATTTGTATATCCACGAGATAAAGACCTTCAAATATATTCCCTATGCATATCAAGCAACAGGAAGGTTTCAGCTTTTTAATACACTGTCTTGTATTACAAATTCAAATATGAGAAGTATATTTGACCAGATTAATGCTGTTAAAATTACTTTAGTTATTCCAAAGCCCTGAGAAAGGATTCCATTTCCAAGCTTGTTTATATTCTCGTTCTGCTTCCACATCCAAATCCCAGAATATCATCCTCCCTGGGGATACTGTTTGGATGGCCACATGCATGTTTCTAATCTTTCTGGATTTTTCCCAGCCTCACTGTGAATTCTTACAGTTTATGGGCAACTGGAATAAGCAGTAGAATTGGGAAGAAAATTACAAGAAATTATAATTAAAAATCCCTGAACATTAATGAAAAAATTTAGTACAAACACAGCATTGATCAAGAGTATATTTTATCCATTTGCTTATTCATTTTTTAGCTCATTCATTTGATATTTATTGAATATTTTCTACAGGAAGAATGCTTAGATTAGAGCCAAAACATGCAATGATAATGTGTCTAATAGTGAGGGAGAAGAGAAGCAAATAACTGAACACAAACACTAACATAATTGAAGCCCTTCTCCCTTCCCCTCCCCAGTGCACGAAATTCATGCACAGGGGGCAGGGGGTGTCCCTCAGCCCAGCCTGTACCCTCTCCAATCTGGGACCCCTTGGGGGATGTCCAACTGCCCACCAGATCGGGCCTAAACAGGCAGTCGGACATCCCTCTCACAATCCAGGACTGCTGGCTCCCAAACGCCTGCCTGCCTGCCTGCCTGATTGCCCCTAACTGCTTCTGCCTGCCAGCCTAATCACCCCCTAACCACTCCCCTCCCAGCCTGATTGACACCTAACTGCTCCCCTGCCAGCCCAATCGCCCCCAACTGCCCTACCCCCCCCCCTGCCAGCCTGATCGACACCTACCTGCTCCCCTGCCAGCCTGATCACCCTCAACTGCCCTCCCCTGCTGGCCTGTTCACCCCTAATTGCCCTCCCCTGCCAGCCTGGTTGTCCCCAACTGCCCTCCCCTACTGGCCTGGTCGCTTCCAACTGCCCTCCCCTGCAGGCCTGGTCCCCCCCTAACTGCCCTCCCCTGTTGGCCACCTTGTGTCCACATGGGGTGGTCATCCTGTGTGTTGGAGTGATGGTCAATTCATTACCTCTTTATTACATAGGATACCAGTACCAATAAAGAAGTCAACAGGGTGCCATAGTAATGAATTACTGGGCAGGCTGGATTAGGTAAGTCTGATTAGGGAAGATTGCTCAGAGGAGGTGGTATCAGTATTTGAAATGATGAAGAATAAAAAGAAATTGACCACGCTGAGATGGGAAGGTTGAAGTTACTAGTACACAAGGGCTCCCTCACATCTCTGTTCCTTGGCTTATGGTTTTCCTTATGCCTGGCTTATCTGTTCCACTTCTACCCCACAGCCTGACTCATACTCTCTTCTGCTTTAGTGGTCAGCTCAGGCATCAATCTACTATGAAGTTATTCCCCAATCTTTATGTTTCTTCTCCAGGATATTAGATACCCTTTCGCCATGCTTCCCTAGTAAACCATAAATATCTCTCTGGACACACTTCCTTTAGTGCACGGAACACCTGTCTCCTTCCTCTTCTTAATACTAGAATCTAGCACTTTGTCTTCTAAATTGTGGTTGAAAAAATAAGTGTTATTATTCACAAAAACTGCAAATGGAACTTTTGAGTCATGACATAGCAAGGATGTAATAAAAGCCCTATCAGGAACTCTACCAGGTCTAATTTATTAAAAGTAAACTACACATTTTTAACCTATGGCCTATGGTTCTTTCTTCTCTCTCTCTCTCTCTCTCTCTCTCTCTCTCACTCAGTGAAGAAGATTTTGCTTTTCTCCCATCAGTTAATCATTTTTTCTTATCGGAGCCTAAATACATTGGAAGAAGGTAAAGGGAAAAGAACAGGACAATGGATTGAACCGTAACTCCTTGTTCATAGGTCAACACTCAACCATGCCAGCTGGGCAAAAGTGTACCTTTCTTGCCATCCATATGCTCAGAATTTGTCAAGCTTATATATGCGAGTCAGGAGTTAAAAACCCTCTCCAATGCGTGTGTGTGTGTGTGTGTGTGCGTGTGTGTGTGTGTGAGCACGCACATGGTTGTGTATGTATTTATCTGGATATTGTACCACTTATAGACCCACAAAATAAGTTTCTGATTTCAAGATTATAAAGTTACAGTGAGGTAATGGCAAAAGTATAGACATAAGTGAAGGAAGCAAATTTTTAAATGCTTTTAGGGGTAGGATCAGCTACACATACTTTCCTCTATACTGTTGGTCAGTAGGGGGAGCTGTCGCCTACCACTGCAGGCATAACTTAGGTGCAGAATCATTTTCTGTGAAGATCTGTATGTACCTCAGTGATATGTTGTACTGAAATAAAAACTATAGACTTTGATTGGTAAATATGTCAACAGGCCAGACAAATTAAGACCTAGGAAGGAGACACAAGACACATCATAGTGTATATTATGTTTTTTTTAAAAGAAAGCTATAATGATAGGCAATAATTTGGATCAGTGGAAAATCATTAACACTTATGTAGCATAGCATTGCTATTGTAGCAATGCTATTGTAGACAATGTTTATCATTCTTCACATTCTTCTTTTCTCATAAACTCCATTTGCTTCATTATTTATATGCGTTTGTGTTGCATTTGGTGCATGCTTTTGCCATCTGAAACATTTCAGAGAAAAATTAAAATGTAGGAAAAGAAAAGCCCATATGACATACAAACCAACTTTTAAAAATGTAACAATGTTTTCAGCATTCATCCCCAAAATTTTTATCATCTGCTATGTAAAGGTTCTATATTAAACACTTATTGACCTTATCTTATTTCAGTCTCAAAAATCATCTTCACAACTAGTCTTACTAATCAAATTTTACAGGTAAAGGAATTACTACTCAGAGAAGGTAGGCTACTTCTTAAGGCTTATACTACTAATAGGTCATTAAGTTGACAATTGAACCCTAGTCTTTTGATTGTAATTACCATGTAATTATCTCTTCTCATATTCCTCTGATCAACTATTCACCTAATCTCTGGTATATGTCAAGTATATGGGATCACTCTCTCTTTAGAGATACATTTTCTCTTCCTCTCTCGAGGCCTGTACTCGAGATAAAAATCTAGCTGAATTTCACCCTATGCTATCACTCAAAATATCTATTGTCTTTATGTTAAGATTCTCTAAGGAGACCCTGTGTTCTGCTCTGATCTGACCTGGCTTACAGTAGAATGCTCTGGGAACCCGAGGTTGCCAGTGGTTTGTCACCTGTCTAGAATATGGGGAAACTGTCATAGGCTAAGAGTTGATTCATCAAAACGCTGACTAGAGAACAATAAATAAAATCTACCCATGTATCTCCACTGTGGTTTTGTTAATATTATTGATTCTGCATTTACTACAATGTTTAACACAAAGTGCCTTGTGATTGCATTTGGGGGTATACGGAAAGATGTTTTATAACTAAAACTTTTATTAATCAAGTTTACCAGCAATATATGTTATTTAAAAGCTAAGTTGGGTCTTACTTATTAACATTCTATTATCAAAATGGAAAGTAAGTTATTGAATAATTTCATTTAATTCATGGACATTGCACACAAAATACATTTTAATAAGAAGCAAGAAAGCTGTTTAAATGAAGTCATTGTTCATAAGGTTGTTTTTTGTGTATATTTATATAATTGTTGGCCAAGGACTCATCATTTCATAACAAACTGATCTTAAAGATTCTCCTATCTATTTTGGCAACCCTTGTACTTTGATGTTGTTTATTATAGGTGGATTCTTGTCCTACTTTTAACATGTACTAATCTCCAAAATAATATCATTTTGTTTTGGTCAACAATTCTTGCTTGACCAGACCCACATCATGTCCAACAGGCAGAATGACCAATTCCTTAAGGATAGTTAAATAGTATTATATTAATTTTATTATTTATTTAAAACTGCTAAACATCACACCACATTCCTGCAGGATTGAATTGCTAGCCTCTCCTTTGGGCATAACACAGAGTGGGCAGGGAGGTGAGGCTGGGAATTGGAAGAAGGAGGATCTAGTCTAACAAAGTCTGTCACTGATGTTTTGAAATATCAGATGAGGTTTGAATTGAGATTAGATAATTCCTAGGATTCCACAGAGGCTGTGTAGAACACTGTTAAAGAGCACAGAGCTCAGAGATGGCTCACTTGAGTTTAAATCCCAGATCCAATACTTACTAGCTCTGTGAACTTGGTCAGGTTGCTTAAACCTTCTCTGCCCTCCCCTGTAAAATGGGACTAAAAACAACACCTGCTTCAATAAGGTTGACAAGTTAAAATAGTTAGCATGAATAAGGCATATAACTTGGCCTGGCACAAAATAAGAGCTGTATTTGTATGTGCTGTTATTATCTAGTTTGACTCAAATATTTACAACTTTATAAAATTCTGAGCAGCTCAGATAGTCACTAAACATTTATGCTTTTAGTCTCAATGACATTCCAGGTGCTACACTAGATTTGAAGGCTAGATCCAGGAATAAAACAGACAGGATTTATGCCTTGAATTTTTACTCATGATGATAGTATATGGGTGCTTCTACAGTATTCCAACTTATTAAAAAAACACATTTGCTAGTTTAGGATTTTGGCTTTTTAATCTTAGTAACTGATGTGTCCAGTTGCAGAAATTGGTTACATCTCTGAACCCAATGCTCACTTCATACATTTTTGTCAAGTACAGTGATGTAAGTGTTTAGTTAATGCCATATTCTTAGCCTCGTATTTAATCCTTACCCAAGGATATGTTTTCATTGATTTTAGAGAGAGAGAGGAAGGGGGAAAGAGAGAGAGCAAAATATCAATGTGAGAGAGAAACATCAATCAGTTGCCTCCTATACTTGCCCTGACCAAGGATTAACCTGCAACCTAGGTATGTGCCCTGACCAAGAAACAAATTTTTGGTGTATGGGATGAGGCTCCAACCAACTAAGCTACCCAGCCAGGGCTTCACTAGTTTCTTTGGATACATTCTAAAGGTTGAGAAGGAAAATAATAGTAGTTAAATAAGTAGGCTTTGAATATTATAAACCTGAGATCCATTCCTAGTCAACATTCCATCAGTTTGAGTTTAGGCAAATGATTGCTCCTTTCAGGGCTCATTTCCCCCTTTTGTAAATTGATGAAAGCAATACCTACTAGGGTTAATGTGGGGATGAAATGGGCTAAAGTAAAATTAAAACATATATAAGAAGCTATTGATGATGATAGGTATGTTTATGGCATAGATTGTGTATACTTATTCTCAAATTCATCAAGTTGTGCTCATTAAATATGTACAGCTTTTGTATGCTAATTATACTGCAATAAATTAATTTAAAAAATAAAGAACTAAAATTTATTTTTATCTGATATTGATTAAGCTATTTAATAGCCGAAGCCGGTTTGGCTCAGTGGATAGAGCGTCGGCCTGTGGACTGAGAGGTCCCAGGTTCGATTCCGGTCAAGGGCATGTACCTGGGTTGCGGGCACATCCCCAGTGGGGAGTGTGTAGGAGGCAGCTGATCGATGTTTCTCTCTCATCGATGTTTCTAACTCTCTATCTCTCTCCCTCTCTCTCTGTAAAAAAATCAATAAAATATATTTTTTAAAAAAGCAGATATTATTATCATTATCATTAATAGGTAAAAGAGTATATGTATTTTTTATAAAATATATTATATTTAATTGGCTTACTAGATCAGTAGAATACCTCTTTGTATACGATTTATTCCTATTACCACCTTTAGACTATTTAAATTCTTGCCACATTTTGATTTTATCAATACAACATCAAAAACTGTTTGTACCTTCTGTAATGATAAGGAAACTGAAACACATTCTTTAGGGTGTTAGATAGAATTAGTAGTAAGAATAGGGTAATTGTATGTTATGTATCTTGGTTTGGGTGTGTTTTATCAAACTTGTTCTACACAAGTTAATACGAGTTTTTGCATGTTGTGTAATCAGATACCTTTTTTCACAGTGGGATACTTTTCTCCCATCTGATGAGCCACCTGAAAAAAATCTCAGCTTTCTGTTGATGCTAAGCCTACCCATTCAGGGCACTCCCAGCTCTTCAAAGTCAAGAGACCAGTAAACTCAGGTGATAAACATTCATGGGAATGTATCTGGAAGTGATCAACGTCTAACCTCAAACCAACCCTAAATGACAGATGTGGCAATAAACCCTACACAGTAAGGAAGAGAAAATGCTCCTCTAACGAACACTTCCTCATTATGGCCCAGGCTTTTAATGTCTCATATGAAAGGTCTCATATCCATTGGACAGGAGTAGACTCTACCACAACAGCACTAGAAAAAAGTGCCGCTGGACAAAAGGAAGGCTGTTGAAAGCAATAACCTACTGCATTATTTCAAATGTGCCCGGAGCACATATAGTTAGTAGGTGGCATAGGTTATGTTGACTCTATGCCATTTTCCTAGAAACCTCTCAGGTCTCCGAAAATTTGTCATCTATATGGAAATATAAAGGTCTGAGTCATGACCCAAACTAAGCTCTATTTATGCCAACAGAACTTCCTTTTTTAAAATTTTGTTAGACATTTTAGGATTATAAAATACTTCATATTGCCAATGAAGTCTTTCATGATACAGCATCTCCTCTGTTACTATCCGAGAGGCAGTTCATCCTGAGAATAAAAAACCTTATTTTTTTCAGTGGTACAAATATGTGCCAAATTGCTTATATCAAAACTGTTTGGGAAAAGATTTTTATTTTGAGAAGAGAGTGGATGCAAGGGATAAGTGATGCCTCAGGCCCAGATATATCCTGATTCCATGACTCTGTTTTCAACCTGGTATTAACCAGTCTAGTTGACAACATCTGAATAGTACGGATCTTCACAGGAAGATCATACAAAGCCAAGAATATTGCTCTCTGTGGGATACCCCTAGAAATCAAACGTGACATAGGTAATATTGGATGACACAAAACCTTTCCTCTATCTTCCCCATGCCTCCTTCTTGGGTCTCTCCACTTTCTATGTTATCCTCTCCCTTTGTCATGAGGTGTAAGGGCCCAACTAGTTTTGCTCTCATCTCAAGGCCTTGTCACTGGAAACAAGTGGCAGACACTTTTCAATCATGAGAGACAGGTAAAGAAGTAACAGAGATGACAGGCAGGCCCTCATTAATCTGCTGGACGCATGCCAACAGAGACCCATTTTCAGATTTCTTGTTAGGTAAGAAAAGCATCTCTCTCTTATTAAGTTCCTGTTAGACACATTTTCTGTTACTCCCAAGTAGAAGCATTTCTTGCTTAAATATACATCCTAATCTCAGCCTGTTATTCTGAGAATTTTCATGAAGTGATTTGACCATGTTTATCTACCTTTTCTTTTTTCTTTTTTCCTATTGGTTTAGTATAGCAAAATGATGTCTGGTTAACTGTATTTTTTCTAGAAAATTAAAATATCTTGTTAAAAGTCGGAACAACTTATGAAGCTGCTCACTGATTGGCCCATTTTAGTAATCTATTACTTTGAGGAAAATTATTTCATATTGAGAAAGGAAATGAGAGAGAGACACACAGAAAGATATTCTTTAATCTTTATTGAATCCTCTCTGAAAGGAGGTTTTCATTCACAGCACATAACCCAAGATCAAAAATCCTCTTTACCTTCACTTGCCCCAAAGACCCTCATGTCATAGTATAGCATCTTAGTCCCAGCTTTCTCCCTCAGTTTCTAAAATTTTCTTAAATCTCTTCCTTTAACCAAGCCCAATCTCTTGCCTGTCCTGTTCCTCTCCTTTTGAATTTTTCTCCTTATAATTCCTGGCCCTGAGCAATGCAAGTTAATCAGGTGGGTTTCAGCTCCCTATCCTTACTGTTTCCTTTCGCCTTCATTATTCCAGGCTGTACAACCAAGCCCCAAATTATGGGGACAAAAACATCCTCCTGGTATGTGAGAAATGTAAGAGGTTCTGAATACTCATCTGTCTTTTTTTATCTGTATCATCACAAAGGATAACATGTTTAAAAGACTTGTATATTTAAAAGCAATTATTAAGGACATGTAAATAATGGGAGAAATATTTTATTATTATCAATGACTTTGAAGATGACTGATTTTCCATATTCTTCTATAGGAGAAACCTTTAAGATTTCTCTTTTATGTTGTTTTGGGTGCTGAAAATCCCTAGGTCCGTAGTAGTCCTATACAGGTAAAGTAGCACTTGGACATTTGTTTCCTGTTAGTAGGTTTAAAGGAGAGTACTTGAGAATTTCCTAATTCTCTCTGCTAATCTATGCTTAGTGCTAGCTAACTGCCCACTGCCTCTGACTCATTGCATGAGAGGGAATAGGTGGCTTTCTTACTCATAAACCTGACTTCATAGGCCTTGACTGAAACCAAGGGACTTAAAACTCAAAGCAAAATTATAAATGCACTTCAGGGTTTCTCTGACTGCACATTTTCCAGTCATAAGGTCTGGTCCTCCCAGAGGCAAGGATGTCTGTCTCTCATTAAGTAATTTCAAACTATGTCTAATTTATATTTAAACTAAAATCTGAAGGGTTACAAAAATAGTTTTATGGCCTTGCTTCTGCTAGGGAAATCTGATATGGATTGCTTCCAAATTTTAGAGAGGGCCAGGCCCTTTATACTTCTGATATTTGAAAACTCATCTGAAGCCAACACATTAGAACTTACGGACATGGACACAAGTATGGTGATTACCAGAGGGGAAGCGGGTGGGGAAGGTGGAATAGGATAAAGGGTGGATAAATGATGATGACAGCGACTTGACTTGGGATGGTGAACACACAATACTGTGTACAGATGATGTGTTGCAGAAAAAAGTGTAACCTGTAAACTTCTATTAATCAATGTAGCACCAATAAATTCAATAAAAAGGAAAAAAATGCTAACAGTGTCTTTTATACAGTGAGTGGAATTATGAGTCAACAATTGTGTAATCTACATGATGCTCAATTAAAAATATAGAATAGACAACTGGGCCCAGCTGGAGTGGCTCAGTGGTTGAATGTTGACAGATGGACCAGGAGGTCACAGTTCGATTCTGGGTCAGGGCACATGCCCAGGTTGCAGGCTCGATCCCCATTGTTGGGTGTGCAGGAGGCAGCTGATCAAGGATTCTTTCATCATCGGTGTTTCTATCTCTCTATCCCTCTCCCTTCCTCTCTGAAATCAATAAAATATATTTAAAAAATAGACAACTAGGAAGACCTATTTTAATAAAATAGCTGAGTGCATGAAAGTTTATTATTCTTTACTGTGAGGAAATAACCACTCAGATCTATTAGGAAAATATCTGTTGGCCGTCAATTAAAAATATTAGCTGGGTTTTTATAGATCCTGAAGGAAAGTAAAACCAAACCAAACCAAACCTGATTAGGAGTAAGATAAAAATCTGTTTTCAGGAGAATGTAAAATGTGTCATATGTAAAATGTATCAGTTTCTAAACTGACAGACACCTGTCTATTCACATAGCCTATGTGTCCTAAGGTTTGTGCCTTAGTACACAAGCCTCTTTTGAGTCTCTGTAGTCAAAAGTGCAGACAATCCCAGATCTTTTCTTTCCAGACACAGTCACACTGAAAAACCAAGAATTTGAAGACAGAAATAGCCTGAATAACTGTGGTACCACTGTGAAGGGCATTGCTGTAGAGGGAGAGAGCTACCAAATTACAGCCAACGTAAACTTTGATATATTAAGCGGGTCAGGTTTCAGGATCACTTTATTACTACAATATTTCCTGTCCTATCCTGAATAACACCAGTGGATTGAAATGTGTTCTGCCTCACTTTGCTGATCCAAATGACGAATTTTGTACAAATTCTACCATTTCTATCGTCAAATCGCCTTTCATTTTTGTCAGAAACTATTGCTACAACTTTGCTTGGTACTGACTCTCAGCTTTCTTGTCACTTCTCAGTTCAATGATCTTTAATGTTTTGACTTCTACATGGGAACATGTTCTCCTGTTTGCTAAAGAGAAGCCAGGAAATATTTTAAATGACTTAAACTATAGAAAGTTCTAACTAAATAGTAATATAATTAGCTCAGCAAAACTGGTCATGCCAGATAAAATATGACAACCTGGGAAAGTTTATACCTGGTCAACTTAGATTGTTTAATTTCTCTAGAATAACTGTTATTATTGAGTTGAGAGCTCATGAGTGGACATTTTTAGGAAGGTAAAATAATATATTTGAATTAATGGTTTGAAGGTATGTTGAAACTTTGATCTTTTTCTTTTCTTATATGAGCATTAAATACTAGGATTTGTGTACATTTTGAATTAGTTTCATCACACTAAGCCATTAATCATGGCTTATTCTGTCCATATTCTTCAATGCTTTTAATACCTTTAGTCACACAGGGTGGATAAGCTTGCATTTCATCAGGAACAATTCTGGGCAAGGAAGCATCAAGGGCAATGACTACCTATTTCATGGTTCTGATGACAATCCTGTCTAGGTAATCTTCAGATCCTTGAGAGAGTCATTGTATTTCCTGGAGTTACCAAGGTTCTATGAGAAGATTAAATTTTCATGTATGTGTAAAGAAAACTAAATGTTTAAGTTTGGAGGTTCATCAGAAATAGCCATTCTGATTTTAACTTTATTTTGAATACTTGTATTAAATTCAGTGAACAGGTACTGAGATCCTAATATGTTCGAATTATTATGGTAGGCCCTCTGGGGGTTGGGGTAAGGTAATCCTAGGAAGAGTTAACTTCTAGAAGCAGCACCGAGACTTCCTCATCCTGTGTACTCACATTATTGCTTTTAAATATATTTTTTCTATCTTTTTTTCTGTTAATCCTCACCCAAGGATATTGTTTATATTTGTTTTTTAGAGAGAATGGAAGGGAGGAGAAGAGACAGAAATATAATGCAAGAGGGACACACCGACTGGTTGCCTCCTGCACATGCCCCTACTGGGGCAGGAGATGGAGCCTGCAACTGAGGTATGTTTCTTTGACCAGAATCAAACCCCAAATCCCTCAGTCCACAGGCCAACACTCTAACCATGGAGCGAACCAGCTAGGGCTCTTGTTTTA
>NW_006300104.1:2316407-2322264 GCF_000327345.1 Myotis davidii | reverse complement strand
CAAGGTCATGTGGGTTCTATTCATTCCTTTCCTTTGCTGCTGTGCCACTACCAGGATTCATCCTGGCTGGACTTGGGTGTTTCCCTTTTGAACCTGCTGTAGTGACTCTCTTTTCCTGATTTAACCTAATTATTTCCTTGTCTTGTCTGGATTTTCTCAGGGCACCATGTGACTGCTCATGCCTGGTTTGACTCAACAGTGCCTTCTGCATTTGCTTGGGTGAAGTAACATGAATTGCTGGAACCCGTCTTCTATTTCCCAGGCTTGCCATTCCCAGCTTCATACAGACTATTGCCTGCCTTTGTACTCCCTCTAATTATCTCCAGATTCAGCTACATCCACTAATTCTGTCTCCAGGCAGGTTCTTGGAACTTGCCGATGGTCTGCCTCATGCTGGGTCAATTATGACACATTCTACTGAGAAATTAGATAGCTGGCACATACTAAAGAAGAAGCGTGTGTTTATAAAGTCAGTGTAGGCAAAGTGTGTCTTCTGAACCATTCTGCATCCATCTCAGTGTTATCTTGCCCTTCCTTGTCTCGTTAGCTGGCACATACTAAAGAAGAAGCGTGTGTTGATAAAGTCAGTGTAGGCAAAGTGTGTCTTCTGCATCCACCTCTAGTGTTACCTTGCCCTTCCTTGTCTCATTCATATTCTGTAGTTGAATAAGCAACTTTATTTAGGAAGCACCTGTCTTTTGGAACCTACACTGACCTAAATCCATTAGGAAGACTAAGATAATCAAATTCCAGCGGCTTGCTCCTGGTAAAATAATGGGTTTTGGGAGATATTTTGGAGCAGCGTTATCTCCAGAAATCATATCATAAATTAAGTCAGGACCTCTCTGGTTAAGAAACCAGCCTTGTAGTTAAATATCACTTGTACTTTCTCACTTTACTTGTCTGCAGAGTTGAAAAGTCAATTCATTCATTTAGTCAACAAATATTTATTCAGTGTGGATACTTTGGAATAAAAATATGAACCAGATATGGATTTTTCCCTTAAGGATTCACACTCTACTAGGATAGATAAGGCAGATACACAATAACAGTGCTAGAAGGTAGGAAGTGATAAAGACTATGACAAAAGTGAGAGGAGGGAGAAAATGCCTTCTCAGCTGAAAGGGTTATGAAGAGACATTTGGCGGAGGCGAGTGTGGATAAGGTCCTGTTGGGAGTGAGGTATTTCAAATAGAAAGAAAATATTGAATCACTTAAAAGAACAGCAACTGAGTTATTTTAACCAGAATAGTGTTCAGTACTGCGCATAAAAGGAACTAAAATTAGAATGGGAAAGAGGATCTAGGCAGTGGCAGGTCTTAATTTCCTTATTAAGATGTGAACACATTAAAGCTGTTTGATCAGAACCCTGAATGTTCCAGAATGGCTAATGAGGACATTTCATCGGGTGGTGATACATCATATGTATAAAAGGTGGGGTAAGGTTACATTAGTTATGGGAAAGCCTTTCAGGAAGCTACTGCAAATATAACAAGGCAAACACTATTAAGATTCAAAATTATGAGGCCCACTGAGGATAGAGAAAGCAATTAGATAATAATAGTAGCTAACCTTTATTGAGCATTTACTATATATACGAGGTAGTGTGCAGAGGGTTCTGCATGCATTATCTCATTTTCACTTCAAAACTTGCTTATGAGGGAATGTGGGAGAAACAAGCTTTGCATTAGGTTTAGAGTCAGTGAGTAAAGCCAACTTTAACACCAGCCTGAGACAAGCAGCTGCTGAGAAAACTCCTTGCTAAAGGAAAAGGAAGAAAAGGACTCTGAGTTTATTCCTAAGCGAACAGCACCTGTGTGCCTGTCAGTGGGTACTGCATTAGTTTGTTAGGATTGCCAAAACTAAGTATCACAGAGTGGGTGGCTTATACAACAAAAATTTATTTTCTTACAGTTTTGGAGCCTAAGAGCCCCAGATCAAGGGCCTGGCAGGTTTGGTTTCCAACTTGGATTTGTGACCTTTCTGTCCCCAGAACTCTGTGGCTGGGTTGAGAAAAAGTATCCTCAGTTGGATGCCGCCTGATAATACACCCTTGATTGGTCTACTTCCTTACCACTCCCACTCCCCCTCTCTCCTACTGTATTTTTCTTGGGACTACATACTAATACATCACTTACACACAAATTCCCATTGCAGGATCTGTCTTTGTAAAATGGTTATGAGTTGAATTGTGTCTTCCAAAAAGGTATGTAGAAATCATAATGTGTAAATGTAACCTTACTTGGAAATAGGGTGTTTGTAGGTGTACTCAAGTTAAGACAAGGTGTTGTTTTTTTAAAAAGTATATACTTATTGATTTCAGAGAGGAAGGGAGAGGGAGAGAGAGAAATAGAAACATCAATGGTAACAGAGAATCATTGATTGGCTGCTTTCCGAATGCCCCACACTGGGGACTGAGCCAGCAACCTGGGCATGTTCCCTGACCAGGAATTGAACCGTGACCAGGCAAGATGAGGTTTTAACTGTATTAAACTGAGCTCTAAAATGCAATGTAAGCGGTGCCCTTAGAAGAACAGGAAATTCGGACAGAGATAGAGACACACAGGGAGAATGTCATGTGAATACAGAGCCAGAGATTAGAGTGATATACCTATACGCCATGGAATGCCCGTGATTGCCCGTAAGAAGCCAGGAGAGAGACATTCTCCCTTGGAGTGCCCCAAAGGGACCATCTCTGCTGACATTTTGGTTTTGGACTTCTAGCCTCCAGAAGTGTGAGGCAATAAATTTCTGCCACCAACTTCGTGATACTTTGTAATGATGGCCTTGGGAAACTAATGCAGGAACCCAACTGACACTAGGTAGTTTCAGAAGTGGTCCTAGGAAGCATATTCTTAGGATGTAATTCTGGAATTAGATCATCTGACATCTGGATAGCAGTAGAAATCCTATTGTTAGAGATAAACTATTAAAAAGTTCCCCCCTCACTATAGCATTATGATTACTATAACTTTCACCACTGGTAAATTGGGATGGGATACAGGTGATAGGAGATGGAATGACTTGCATGATATTCAGAGCATTTCAGAGATTTGGAGGGATTCATACTGACAAGGACTGCGTTGGCGGGTTGTTTGTTGCTAAGCGCCACTCTTATTTTGGAGAAGAAAACTGACAAGCTAAATCGGTCAATTACCAACCTGGGACCTTGTGTGAAAGTTAGAAGGCCTGCAGGAAAGCATTTAAAGAGATCCCAAAATTTCTGCAGCTGGAAGGCAGCCTGAACTGCAGATTGGCGGATGCAATTTATTGTAAAAATAGTAAAACTACAATGAGGGCTGAATTCATCATCTTGGCTAGTCTTTTATGCTAAAACCAGAGCCCTGATATGGAAAGAGTAGGCCTATATGGAATGGGAACACATGCGTGCATATGCTTAGGAACATGGGATCCCCAGAACCCTCTGAACCCCGAGGCCTACAGGAGTGGCTTACTTGATTTTGCTAGAGGATGGCCACTTCCTCTTGCCAGAAGACCATGCTAAAACCTCAGCTGAGATAGATGCCTGGGAAGATAATAGTTTTCTTCTTCAAGATCTGACCCCAACTCCTCTGTCTTCTAGTTCTATGATCAGGGTCATGTTTCAGCATGGGCCGACCAAGGAAGTACTTCCCAGCTAAAGATAAAAAGGAATTGTTCACCAAGGGAACCTCACAACATGATTAATTGTAGCAAAAGAAACTGGGGAGAGCGTATGCTAAGAAGTAGATCTTGGTAGTGTTTGGGGTGGTGGTGGGATAAGAGGAGTTCAATAAAAGGGAATTGGCCAACAAGGAAGCATTTTCCCATGACTGAAAACTCGCTGGCCAGAGCACCTGAAAAGGGTCTTAATATACTGGTGGAATTGTTCCTAGGAGCTTTCAGGGAACAAAAGGCTCAGATTAAATTACACAGAAATGACAGAACTGCCTTGGCAGCGTTTTGAGGAAGGGATCAAAAGACTCAGAGAAGTGAGCATGCTAGCATGATTCTAGCAAGTGTTTTTTTAAATCTCAGGGCACAAATAAACTAATTACTAAAATTCTGTGCCACATCAAAAATATGTATTTTTTGCCAATCTGACAAAAAATAGGTATAATTTTGATTCATTCACACCAAACAGCTACTGTTGTATGAGCTGTTGTCATTTTTTATTTGACAATCTAAGGGAAAAGAGGCCAGTGCCCCTGACTAAATCATCAGGTATTGCATGTTTTAAAAATTCTTGAGACACACAGGTTGAAAACCACTCATCTATGAGGATGGCTAATACACCAAAATGCTTCTAAGAATTAACATATGGACAGATGATAACAGCATGGCTTGATATACATAATATGAAATTATTAAACTGGATGAGCAAAAGCCTGATATCATTAGTACCTATGGAATATCACTTCCTTATTTTGTTTAAAAACCTAAGCTAGCCCTCATACCCACAGAGGGCCCTACAATGCCACAAGTATTTACTGTAGCGATTTCTTTAATTTTACATATCCTATATAATAAAGAACTAAGATTTGGAAACAGCCTAAGTGCCCATCAGCCGATGAATGGATTAGAAAACTGTGGTACATCTACACAATGGAATACTATGCTGCTGTAAAAAAAAAAAGAAAGAAAAAGAAGGAATTCTTACCATTTGCAACAGCATGGATGGAACTGGAGAGCATTATACTAAGTGAAATAAGCCAGTCAATGAAAGAAAAATACCACATGATCTCACTCATTTAGGGATAATAAAGACCATTATAAACTGATGAACAAAAATAGATACAGAGGCAGAATAGCATCGAACAGACTGTAAAACTAAAACAGGAAGGCCGGGGAGGGATGGGGTTGGGGGGGGGGGTAAGAGATCAACTGGAAGACTTGTATGCATGCATATAAGCATAACCAATGGACACAAGACACTGGCGGGTAGGGGAGGCCAGGGGAAGGTCAAGGGGGAAAAAAAGGAGACATATGTAATACTCTTTGTAATACTTTAAGCAATAAAACAAAAATTTAAAAAAGAGATAATATGCAAATGGTCATCACACACTCACACCATTGTGCCCTCACGCACAAAAAAAAATTAAAAATATCAACCTGAGATGGACTTTAAGCAATAAAACAAAAATTTAAAAAAGAGATAATATGCAAATGGTCATCACACACTCACACCATTGTGCCCTCACGCACAAAAAAAAATTAAAAATATCAACCTGAGATGGGGCCGGGGGACCTGAGGCTGCACCCCCCACCCTGGCACCAGGCCGGGGGACCTGAGACTGCACCGGGGGATCTGAAGCCGCTTCCCCACACCTGGCGGGGCTTGACGGGGGTGGGGATGGCCGGGTCTGGGTCTTGTGTGATTTCAAGGTGGTGGGGCCAGCTGGCAAGCACCCCGCGGGTCGCTTCCCACAAACAAACAGTCGGACATCCTCTGAGGTTGCAGGCCAGGCTAAGGGACCCACACTCACACCATTGTGCCCTCACGCACAAAAAAAGTTAAAAATATCAACCTGAGATGGGGCTGGGGGACCTGAGGCTGCACCGGGGGACCTGAAGCCGCCTCCCCACACCTGGCGGGGCTTGACGGGGGTGGGGATGGCCGGGTCTGGGTCTCGTGTGATTTCAAGGTGGCGGGGCCGGCTGGCAAGCACCCCGTGGGTCGCTTCCCACAAACCAACAGTCGGAGATCCCCAGAGGGTGCAGGCCAGGCTAAGGGACCCTCCTCCCCTCCCCCACCCTGTGAATAAATTTCATGCACCAAGCCTCTAGTTTTGCATATAATTCACTTATAATTTGAAGATACAATCAGCAAGCCCAATATACACCTCTAACCTCTTTATATTGGCTAATAATGCTTCTC
>NW_006300104.1:2303224-2315264 GCF_000327345.1 Myotis davidii | reverse complement strand
TGCACAAATACACACATACACACGTATGTATGTAGCTTATTAAATCTTCTTTATAAATAAATGTTGCAAGAAAAAAAATTGAAAAGAAAAAAGAAAGTGAATGTGTCATTAGCAAAAAAGTAAAAAATAAAATAAATGGCTCTGTGCAGTGCCCTCAGTGGTCCCGGATCTGTCTTTGGACGGAACACCCCAGGGATACCCCTTCTTTCAGCCTCTGACCACTCTCCTGCATCTTATCCAGTCACCACCTTCAGAACCACCTCTGAGACCAGCTAACACACTGGTTTGTTTTCTACCTTAACTCCTGATTGTCGAACAACCATGAGCTCCCAAATTCGTCAGAATTATTCCACCCAGGTGGAGGCTGCAGTAAACCTTATGAGAAGCGCGAGGGCGCTGAGCTTCTCTTAAAGCTGCAAAACCAGCGCGGTGGCCTCATTCTCTCCCAGGACCCGCTGAAGCCTCCCCAAGGTGAGTGGGCAGAACTCAGGGCCATGGAAGCCGCCCTGGCCTTGGAGAGGACCTGAACCAGGCCCTTTTGGAGCCGCACGCCCTGGTTCTACCCGCACAGACCCTCAGCTCTGTGGCTTCCTGGAGAACCACTTCCGGGGTGAGGAGGTGAAACTCATCAAGAGGATGGGCGACACCTGACTCACCTCCGCAGGCTGGCGGCCCCCAGGCTGGGCGGGGCGGGTATCTCTTCCAAAGGCTCCCCTTCAAGCGGACTAGGAGCCTGTGGGGCCCAGAGGCTTTTGAGGGGCCCCTTCCGCATCCCCCTGGGTCTGTCTTTTCCCTGAGCCTCTCCCCAAAACTACCAGCCATTTTTTTAGCCACCTTGAGGCCTTCTCCCATGCATTGGACCAAACGAAACAATAAAGCTTTTTGCAGAAAAAAAAAAGGCTTTGATATTTTTAACTTTCTTTTCTGCAAGGTAGTGGCATCCCAGCATAAGCCACAAACTTAAAACGACATCATTTATAGGATAATATCACCCTTTGAATGATATACTTATCTTCAGTTTCTTGATTAAAATCAGTCTTTCATTTGCCAGGATCTCTTACTTCCTGTTTCCTTTAGTATTTGCTGATGACTCCGAGGGCGAGGGTGTCAGCAAACAGCCCTCACAACTGTTTTGTTGTGTTCAGATGGAACACTTGCTTCAACTATGAACATTTCGAAATTTTCAATTCAAATAACAATGCCTTTTATTTTCCATTTTATCTCCTTTTTAATCCTGAGGCTATTAGAACAAACACACAAAGATCACATGTCTTCTACTTGAATGCCCATCTGCTTTGCAGCCTCAAAGTTCTGTGGTATAATTATTTCTATAGCAACCAGCTGAGGAAGTGTGTTGGCAGCACACGGCCTCGCACATGCTGGGGGAGGTGCTGAGAGCTCAGCCACAGGGCTCCATATCTCCTTGAGTTTCCAGTATTAAGCACTAGAGATGCAGAGGCCCTCACTGTTGTCCTCCTCTCCTCCTTGGTGTCTAGTATTGGTAATATTTCTGATCTTATAGCAGCACTGGCACTTTTTTCTATCATGCTGCTTCTTTTTCTTCAGTTGGATAGTTTTTCATTGGATAGCTTATAATACTCCCCTTGTTCCTGTTTTATGACATACTAGAGGCCCAGTGCATGAATTCATGCACAGGTGGGGTCCCTCCCAGCCGATAGGGGCCATCGGGGCCGATGGGGGTGGTGGGACCACGGGAGGTTGGCTGGCCATGGGAGGTTGGCTGTGGGAGCACACTGACCACCAGGGGGCAGCTCCTGTATTGAGCATCTGCCCCCCGGTGGTCAGTGCATGTCACAGCTACTGTCTGGTTGTCCAGTCGTAACAGTTGCTTAGGCTTTTATACATATAGTCTTCTGATAATAAATGATAAACATTTTATTTGATAAACATTTGCTTGTTTTGAATGGTAGCTTATAAACACAATCAGAAAAAAATGCAATAATGAATAAATCACTGTTTATATTTCAGCTTCTTAAGACTTCTTTCAACCTACTTTCCTTAGGGGCCCAACTCTTAGGGAAATTGGATCATGTGTCTTTAAAAATGCAGAAAGTTCAGAGAACTTAAAAAAAGCACACACATACAAAAGACTCCATTCTTCAAAATAACTTCATTGTTATTATATAAAAAAAGAAAAATGGTAAAATAATCATTTCCAATAGAAAACCTCAGCTCGTTTTATTTTAAAACTCACTTTTACCTTAGTACATTATTTTCCTTAATATGGTCTAATTAGGGCCAAGTTTCATCCTTATTTTTACAGTCTAGTGCCAGGGGTCCTCAAACTTTTTAAACGGGGCCAGTTCACTGTCCCTCAGACCGTTGGAGGGCCAGACTATAGTTTTAAAAAAAACAACTATGAACAAATTCCTATGCACACTGCACATATCTTATTTTGAAGTAAAAAAACAAAACGGGAACAAATACAATATTTGTAATTGCATGTGGCCCGTAGTTTGAGGACCCCTGGGTCTGTAGTTTCTTTGTTGTGAGGGGAAAAAAGCAAATATATATTAAGAAATATCTATGTACTAGATATTATGCTAAGCTTTCTACATAGACTGTGTCTTGTGATCCACTAACAAGTACATGGAATGTTAATTGTTACATACATTTCACAGATGGAAAATTGAGTCACATATTCAGGACTTGGACCAACAACTAGCTTGATGTTTGTATTCTGTGTGTGACTTAGTTTTTGTCTGGGTTGACTATTATGGCCCCACCCTGATGAGCTAGTTGAAACAAGCCCCAACATTTATATCCAAAATATGTTCTGCCTCTTGCTCACCAAAGCAGCGTCCTCAGTTCATGACACCTGAGAAAGCCAGATACTTTCAAAATGTACTTCCAGACTGATACTCCCTGTGTGTCCGCACATGTCCTGCCCTTAGCACGAAGAAGACTTAGGTCATCCTAGCATCAGCCATGCATCATGTGAAACAGCACAGAATATTTACTGGAACATTTAATTGCATCACTCCTCTATTTGAAACTGTGCTGAAACGTAAACCAGTGACCACACTGTTTCAATGACCCAGCAGAAGTTTCCAACACTTATTTGAGAGTGATGAACTCATGGTAGATTGGTTAGTGTTGTTTTGTTTTCTTTCCCCAATTTACTTCTTTAAGAAGACATGGAGTTTCCTAAATTTTATTGCTTTCTTTAAAAATATTCCTATAATTTAAGTCCAGAATCTGTAGAAATTGTAAGATTTCTTTCTTTTGGAGTCATCCTATTGATGATTTTTATTTTACTTTTTCCATCACCATTTATTCCCTCCATGCCCTCTTCTACCTCTCCCCACTGCCCCTCCTCTCCCCCACAATCACCACACTGTTGTCCATGTCCATGAGTTCTCTCTCTTTTTAATTTCTTATGTGCTCAATCCAATTGATGGTGTGTTTTTCTAATGTAAGAGTAGTAGTTTGAGAAATATGACCATCAAGTAATTTATTTTTGCTCTTCAACAATTAGTGAGATCTTTAAGATGGAATTTTTTTTATTATTGATTTTTAGAGAGAGAGGAAGGGAGAAAGATAGAGATCTAGAACACCAATGAGAGAGAAACATCATTGATCAGCTGCCTACTATATGCCCCTCACCAAGGACCAACCCTGCAACATGGGCATATGCCCTGACTAGGAATTGAACCTTTTGGGTCGATGCTCAACCACTGAACCACAATGGCAGGGCGAGATAGTATTTTTATTACTTCCTCCAAATTATATCTTTCATGTCATTGATGCAATAAAGTATTTTACATTATAAATTTGTAAATTTCTAGAAATATGACTAAAATATGAATTCCAATCAATAGCATTATCAATTATTTAAATACATATCAGATACAGAGTGACAATATTTAGAAGTTCATTTAATTGGATTACTTTCCAACATATGTGAGATCTGATTTAACTATCTGACTTAGTTTATGCTTTAGAATTTTTCTGCTTGGTTTGTTTTGAAGATGGAATAATGGCATTTTGTATTACATTTTCTGTAATCAATAGAACTTATTCTTGGCAATTTTGTAGGGGTTCTGACTTATTTGAAACCAAAAATACAAATAAAGTTCTCTGAGGAGTCACCTTTTTTTTCCTGAAGAATTCTAAGAAAATTGGAAACTAAGCAGTTGTTTATAGTCAATGATTTCAGTGCATAAAAGCAAATAAATGATAAATGAAGCCCAGCCAGTGTGGCTCAGTGGTTGAGTATTGACCTATGAACCAGTAGGTTACAGTCGATTCCTGGTTAGGGAACATGCCCAGTTTGGGGCTCGGTCCCCAGGAATATGCATGCAGGAAGCAGCCAATCAATGATCCTCTCTCATCATTGATGTTTTTCTCTCTCTTCCTCTTGAAATCAATAAAAATATATTTAAAAAATAATAGTAATAAATGAAGATTTCAACATAGGAACCAAAAAATAAAAATATATTTAAAAAATAATAATAATAAATGAAGATTTCAACATAGGAACCAAAGGGTAAAAGATAATGCAGGGGATGAGAATTTCAGAGACGATGTCAATTCTACTGTTTATGAAAAGCAGTGGGATTCAGGGACAATCAACACAGAGAAAGATTTTAAGTGGACAAAAACTAGGTGTGCATGATGACTTTGCACTCATTTCTTTCATTGTAAAGACAATGAATAAATCAAACTGTCTCATTATTTCATCACTGAGTTTGGTTTCAACTGTCAGGTATGAAAAATTACTGAGAAGCACAAAAGTTTCAAAAAGAAAGAAAACTTTGAAAAGTTATTTGTTCATGAACACACTGTAAGTGCTAACTCCAGAAAAGCTGGTTTTTCAAGAATCATACAGGAAATGGAATAATGATATAGTTGTTAGAAACACAGTGTTCTTTTGAGGTTCCCACACCCTCCCAAAGTACTAGTAGATACCTGTGATTCTATATCTTCTGAGAATGGGACAATAGAGCCAAGAGTTTACTGGGTGACTTTTCAGTACATGTATAGTTCATAGTCACTAAAGTCATCATATTCTGGTCTCATTTTGTATTTTATTGTTAATCAATAATTTTGCTTTCTATAATGTTTTTTCAATCCATAATTTAGAATTTTAGATAATTTTATGCCTCCAAATATTTAAACTAATGTGGGTACCATGATCTGAAATCAAAGAAGGTAAAAGATTGAAATTCAATTCCCCTAGTCATCACTACCTTTATCTAAGTCTGAACTTCGCTGGGTTTCAGTTTTGAAATATGTACAATGATAATATCACCTGCCCTCCCTTTCCCACATTATTATTTGTGAGGATGCAATAAATCCATGTGAAAAAGGTTACAAGCACTAAAGTGTTAAACAAATAGAAGGTTTCCCCATTGACTGATGTAGCAGACAGGATGTCACTTCTATCTCTGGGATTTAAAGGGCTTCATAGTTACATGTCTGAGAAGAAAATGCCAGGCACTTTTTATCGACCCTGCCCTTGGGGTGGCTCTGTCCCAGCTCAAGAATCAGGTAATCATAAGGCACAGTTCCAGATAATCATTGATATGTTCCATTGGCACAGTGACATAATTCTTGGCATAAGGAAAACTTTATCATATATACTCAAAAGTAAGCTTACATTTATATATATACTAGAGGCCTGTTGCACGAAAAGATTCATGCAATAGGCCTTCCCTTCCCCTGGCTGCCTGCACCAGTTTTCCTCCGGCACCCAGGACCCAGGCCTTCGCTCCGGCCAAAGGTGCCTTTAAGCCTCTCACGGCTCCGGCAGCCGGAGGCACCTTCAAGTCTTCACTCTGCCACTTTGTGCCTATGTATGCAAATTAACTGCCATCTTTGTTGGCAGTTAATTTGCATATCTCTCTGATTAGCCAATGGGAGGCATAGTGAAGATACAGTCCATGTCAATCCTTGTCTATTATTAGATAGTATATAATATACATTCCATTCAACAACATAGCTTGAAGCACTCTCAGATATCTTCTAAATATAGAGAATTACTAAAAAATAACTGTTTCTACTTTTAGTAAGAACAGTACTGGTGTTGTATTTTTCATATAAAATGGTCTTCAGATAAATAGTGACCATGATTAGCTGTACCTTTTTGAATTATTATTTGATTTCTTATTCTTGAAAAAACTTACTAGTATACCATGTTGTTTAGTAAATTTCCAATAATGCTTCTATACAGAAACTAGAGTAAAATGAACATAAGGTGATATCTGTGGTCCCCTTTGATCCAGATCCAGTAGCAGAATCCACTACTCCAGTGTTTTTAAGCTTTTCCAAATGAAACACTGCCAATTACTATTTGTTAAAAAATATTTTAAAAATTTAAGTTATTGCTATGTAAGAACCTTGACATTGAGGGAATGTTGAACACACACACACACACACACACACACACACACACGTCCATACTAGAGCAGAACAGAACAAATTCAGTTTTGTAACTTAAATGATTAACCTTGGTTATAAGAGCTAATGCATTTCTACTACTGCAAGGTAGACCACTCAATGTAAAAATCCTGGAGCATGACAGCTGCTTATACTCTAAAAGTTACCAAGGACGGGCATGGGCTGCTGACATCCCTCTTGGCCTGCCTTGGCTTCCATTTGCCTTTTTGCGGAAAGCTCACTCTGCCTCCGGAATCTCAGTATGTTGCTGAGTACACTCGGAGGTGGGATCTGTTGAATTTCAGTCTTAAATCTCAAGGAGTCAGCTAGTCGACCATAAACGAACACAATCACATCATTCCTTGCCACATGCCCTCCGAGGCCCTGCAGAGTTTTATGTGTCAGAATGTTGACTGATTGGAAAGATACATTATATCAACCATAGCCAGAGCATTAAAGAAACCAAGGGTGTTAAATCAGGTTTACCATGAAGGACTGAATTCCCTCCTTACTCATTTAATTTCAGAGTTCCGCACTGGTCCCTTGAAAAGGATTTATTTGCTCAGGAACTTATCAAAGTCAGGCAGTTTAACAGCGCTTCTCATCTTTGATTTTCTTCCCTTCACCCTTAATATGTTCCTCTCCACCTACCCCACCTCTATCTCCCAGACCTGTTTTTTAAAATGATAGTCAAATAATACTTATTTTTCCTTACAATGAGTTCATTCTAAATCCCATTCTGGTGACTCCAAATTCTGTTAGTTAATAACATGTCTGCAAGAGGTTATTAAGCAAGAAAGCCAGTCTTCATTATTGTCAGCCTCTCATTAATTATCAGTGAAGGATTTCATTTTAAGATGAAAGGGAGAAAAAGGATAGGATGCCGAACTGAAACTAGAATTAATTTCACAGATATAGTTTCCATATCTGTTGCTCAATCACAAGGCTTGTGTAACAGGTCAGTATCAGCTCACCTCTCTGATGTCCAAGCACTCCTAGTAGATTTCCTCTGAATTCCTGTAAGAGAACATTGTCAGCTTCCCAGTGGTGGAGGATAGGTCAGACTGTCCTGTATGATTACTTATTAAATAATTTCTTGAACAAATGAGCTCATTCTAATAGAGATATCTCATCAATCATTATTCACTTAACAAGTATTTATTAAGTACCTCCTATGTGTCAGGCACTGTGCTAGGAAATGGAACTAATAAGAAATAAATCAAGATACTTAGAGTTTGTTCCGAGAGATAGATATCAAACACATAATTACACAGACAACCTCATACGTCACTATATATTCACACCTAATTCATTTAAAAGTAGTTCAGCATAATCAACCTCTTAAGTCATAACTATAGGCTTCTAATGTTTAAATTAAAGAGACATTAAAACACAGTGGATGCTCTAAAAGGAGTTATTTCTAAGACCATGGAGCTATTAAGTACTAATAAAAACAAGAATATGATCCATTATTTAAAAGACTGAGTTTGAAAGTTAAGGAGTATATAGTACACGTTGCAGCTGGACTTAAAAGGATGCAAAGATTTAAGGGAAAAGGGGAAGTGTCTTTACTGGGAACAGGAAGAGCAAATGCGCACAAGGGGACTCAAGATTATGTGAGAAGTGGTAGAGAAATTGGACTTGTTAGGCTCAGGTTACATGTGAGGATGAGGCAGAGAATGGGAGAGGAAGGGGCAAGTCATCATGATCTTAGCTCTTAACTGTGGATGAGAGGGGAAAATACAAAACAAAATGAAACAAATAAAATATTTGACCATTGTTATCGTCCCATTTTTAGTTTCTTGGTTGTTGTTTTTTCTAAGAGATTAAACTCAGATAGTCTTACTTTATAAAAACATGTTCTGTGTTTTTCCACAGAAATGATACTAAGGGAAAGTTTCTCCCTGAACCTGCAAAATAGTATTTCAGTTGAAGGATAGGGCAACAGGCTCTTAATGAACATCATACTGTAGTTGCTTAAACTGATCAGTTAGAAATAGGAGTGGTTTTGCTCTAGCCAGTGTTGCTGAATGTTTAGAGAGCCTCTCTCCTTCCCCCCTCCCCCACACCTAAGGGTCTCAAGTTTGATCCCCAGTCAAGGGCATGTACCTGGGCTGCAGGTTTGATCCCCAGCTCAGTCCAGGTGCATGCAGGAGGCAACCAATTGATGTGTCTCAGATCCATGTATCTCTCTCTCTCTCTGTCTCCCCCCCGCTTCCACTGTCTCTAAAAAATCAATGGAAAAAGATATCTTCCAGTGAGGATTATAAAAAAAAAACTTTTTAAAAGTAGGAATGAAAGCCTGTATTATTTAAGAGTAGACTATTTGGAAATTCCATCAGGAGGAAAAAAAAGTAAGCTTTTTTTCAGAGTAGATTCTCTGACATATCACAACTACTTGTGTCCTTAGCATGTAGATTCTGTGAGGGTGGTAGATTTTTTGGCCTGTTTTTCACTGAGTTCCCCAGGGCCTAAAATAGCACTTATGATTGCTAACATTTTTAGGAGAACTAACACATAGAGACTGGTTAGTTCTGAATCATTTTGCCAAATAATTGAATAAATGTTTCGTTTTATGTGTGCGCACCCTTACAATGTGCGAAACCCTTGGACAGTCTGGGTATAAGACTACATCCTGAAGAAGTGCTGTCTAGTCGGGGAAGGGGAGAGAGACAATATGAAAACAGGTGTATTAAAATTCAAGTTGCCTGAATCTGTGTTCCAGATCCAACCAATGTGCTGTTTGCTTTCCAGAGAAGCCACACCCCTTTCTGTAGAGACTTGAAGTTATGCTGTAGAGCCGCGATTTTCAACCTTTTTATGTCACAGCACACTTCAACGAATTGCTAAAATTCTGCAGCACATCCCAAAATATATATTTTTTGCCGATCTGACAAAAGAAAATAGGTATAATTTCAATTCATTCACCCCAGACGGCTATTGTTGTGTTGTCCGCTGTCATTTTTTTTTATTTGATAATATAAGGGAAAAGAGGCCAGTGCCCCCTGACTAAGTAGATATTGCATGTTGAAAAGTGCTTGCAGCATATTGGTGTGCCACAGCACGCTGGTTGAAAATATTGCTGTAGAGGATTGGCTTTTGAGCTGGATTTTAAACTATGAATAGATTTCAATAAAGAGCAGTTCAAAGTCAGAGAACGCCTTGTCCTAGACATCAGTCTTAAAGTCTTCTCAGAAATAAAGATAAGATGTTTAGAGAGCTGAAATAACTTCACTGTAATTTAATAAGAACTGCAGTGTCTTCAAGATACAAGTATCTTAAGCAGCTCTGAGTGCCTTCCAATGGGGAAATCTGTGGCTTTTCTAGCACTTCTCCTTAAAGTGAAATGAGTAGTTTTTTTAAAAAGCTTTCTGTGTTTTGTTGTTGTTGTTGTTTGTTGTAGTTTCAATTCACATGTCACTTTTAAGCATCTGCCGTGTTAAAACGGAACTGCCCATGAGGGTTCGGGGATACAGCCATTTCAAGAAAAGGAACAGTGGTATCTTCCCTTTACTTAGGTTCAAACAGGACTAGGCAGTCCCCTGCAAAGCTCCCTCTTCCTCTTCCTCTTCCTCACTCTGAGGCAAACTTTAAAGTCATGATTCATGAAACCATAGTTAGACATCCTGAAATTGGTAACTCCTTCTGCAAAGCAGGTTTCTTCACAAAATAAATCCTTCTTCATTTTCTCAGAAAGTCTCTTTCATTGGCCGTGACATTCACTATACAATAGTTCTCGTCAATGCAGCACTTGTTTCCACAAAACCCCCATCTATAGAGTTTTTAAAAAATATCTCCCAGTGACATTAAACTTGGTACACTCAAGCTGCATAAAAATGTAACTTAGATGTTTCGGTTTAAAGGAAGTTTAAGAGACAATGCATTTTAAGAAGTCCATGAGGCAGTTCTTTCGATCTGCATTCATTTCCATATTGCAAATATCAAATGCTACAAAGAGTATTTGCCTAACCCCTCATTTCTAATCCCAATGAGTTTTTGTGTGCCCCCTTTCTCCAACTAAGCCTTTTTTCTCTTTACACTTAGAGTACTTTAAACAAATTTACCTGTGTCCAGAGCAAATATAACCCAGCTCCAGGCAGCTGACTTCTTGTTCAGCCAGATGGAAATTAAACTGCAATGTGCATATTGCAAGCACCTGCCTCAGCCTCTTAAAAATGCAAAACCTTATAGGCAACAGGATATAGTTTAAAATATGAAGAAGGGCTGCTGATGAAGCCTAAGGATCTGTAATTCTCTGGGTTGCCACTGTAAATCCATTGGCTAATTTTGAATTTCTTGGGGTTCTTCTGAACCCAGCTATCACGTGGAGAATTTAGAATTGTTTCCTTTTCATATTTTGCTTATTTTAGTCTCTCCAAAAGACTCCTTGTTACATAGCAGATTTAGGGGAAATGTTAGAATTTGCATGTTTGGCTTTGAGCTTACACATGGTCTTGGTTTTAAAACATGTTGCTTTCCTCCCTGCCCGCCCCCACCCCGTTTTTGGCTTACTTTTCGATGCTTATTCTACAATAGTTTCATGACCTTCCACATTTGGAAGGGTGTATAATAAATATAAAACATCTAAGAAATTAATAGAATCATTTTATATTCTAGCTACACAGCAGTCATAATTATTGTACAATTATGGCATTGCAAGACATTCCAAATCATTCCATTTTTTAAATTGTTCTTAAATTCCAAGTCATCATTACACATGCAGAAAAATTGTGGTGTGTTGTTGCAAAACCCTGATTGCATCTGGTCTTGCAAAAGCAGAGATAACCATATACTCTGGGCAAAATATCTTAAAAACTCTTCATAATAATAAATACTTCAGAACATGAAGCGACAAAGATCAGTGAAAGGGTTATTCTACTATGCATCTATCCTTTATCCAAAATAGAGCAAAGCGAATTTGTCTTTACTCTCCATTGCTGAGATAACTTTCCTTTTTCACTGCAAGCAGTTCTGGACCTGCACACCAAGGGATTTGATGATGGGCTTTATCTAAAGTTCTACAGGCATGCCAGACAACTGCTTCACGGGGGAGGGGGATATTCTGACCCATCTAAGTTGGCTCCTGTAAGACCAGGTGAACATCTAGTCCAACTCTACTATATCATGGAGGGAGGGTCAATGGAGAGGAGTAAGTAGGAGGCAAAGAGGAATACATTTTGGACAAATACAGATTTTTCACACAAATCCATCATACATATCTTTTCTCTTTTATAATATACTAGAGGCTCAATGCATTTATTCATGCAAGGGTGGGGTCTGGCTGGACCGGCCCCAATTGGGGCAGATCAGGGCTGGGCCTGTCGGGAGGAGGAGATGGCGGGAGGTTGGCCAGCTAGCCCGCCCCAGTTGGGGCATGATCAGTGCTGGGCTGGCTGGGAGCAATGGACTGGTGGGCACCACCCCGAATTGGGGTTGGGAGGCCTATTAGGGGTGGGACTGGCCATGGGGAGAGCCTGTGGGTGATGGGCCGGCCGGTCCCGCCCCCAAATGGGGTTGGGGTGCTGATTGGGGGCCAGTGGCCTGCAAGAGGGGCCATGGGTGGTTGGCCAGCTGGCTCTGCCCCTGATAAGGTGGGGGGGGGGTCAATCAGGGGCAGGGCCAGCCCAGGGGGGGAGCG
>NW_006300104.1:2302638-2303209 GCF_000327345.1 Myotis davidii | reverse complement strand
GGGGTCAGCCAGGGGGGGAGGGGCTGCAGGACTACTGTGGTGGGGCTACTGATTGGGGGCAGTGCTGGCTGGGGGTAGGGAGGGGTTGTTTGGCTGGCCAGCCATGCCCTTGATTGGGGTAGGAGAGTACAATCAGGGGCGGGCCAGTTGGGAGAGGGGCCACGGGAGGTTAGCTGGTGGCACCACCCCCTGATCAGGTAGTTTGCTGGCCACAGTGAGTATCATAGCGACTGGTCATTATGGTCATTATGGTGTTATTGTTGCTGGATTTATATATATATAGACTAGAGGCCTGGTGCACAAAATTCATGCATGGGGACAGGGGTGTCTCTCAGCCCAGCCTGCACCCTCTTTAATCTGGGACCCCTCGGGGGATGTCCGACTGCAGGATCAGGCCTAAACCACAGTCAGACATCCCTCTCATAATCTGGGACCGCTGGCTCCTAACTGCTCAACTGCCTGCCTGCCTGATTGCCCCTACTTCTGCCTGCCAACCTGATCGCCCCCTAACTGCTCCCCTGCCGGGCTGATTGCCCCCAACTGCCCTCCCCTGCCGGCCCGATCACCCCCC
>NW_006300104.1:2274922-2302301 GCF_000327345.1 Myotis davidii | reverse complement strand
CAACCAATAATCAATATGAATCACGCTTTGATCACGAAATGACCAGAATGGGCCAGAAGACACGGCAAAGTAATTTTGCTTCATGATGATGCACCATCACACACTTCAAAACCAGTTAAAGACACGTTAAAAGATCTTGTCGGGTAAGTATTAACCCACCCACCATATTCTCCAGACCTTGCTCTTTCAGATTACCACTTGTTCTGATTGATGGCACACGCGCTTTCTGAGGAGCACTTCAAAACATATGAAGAAGTGGAAAATTGGGTCTCTGAATGGTTTGCCTCAAAACAAGAAAAGTTCTATTGGGAAAGTATCTACTAATTCCCTGAAAGATGGGGGAAATGTATAGCCAGCGATGGACATTTCTTTGAATAAAGCACTTTTGATGTTTCTCTTGAAATTATCGTGTTTTCTTTGATTACAAAATCTGCCATTATTTTTTAAAATATATTTTATTGACTTTTTACAGAGAGGAAGGGAGCGGGATAGAGAGTTAGAAACATTGATGAAAGAGAAACATCAATTCAGCTGCCTCCTGCACACTCCCTACTGGGGATGTGCCTGCAACCAAGGTACATGTCCTTGACTAGACACGAACCTGGACTCTTCAGTCCGCAGGCCAATGCTCTATCCACTGAGCCAAAGCAGTTAGGGCAAAAAAATCTGCTATTATTAACCGGTACACCTAGTACTTTATCTCTGGAAACTGGACCTACAAATTTAGTGGGAATTACAAAAGACAATAGCCAACACTCACAATTTGCTAATTCATTTCATTCTCTGCAGGGAAATATCAATTCTATAGGGAGTGTTAGTTGGGCTCTAAGTCCGTACAAGGGGATATAACCAAGGATGTTCTTAGTTGGTAATAAGTTTGTCTTAGTTGGATGGGCTGACAAGATGAAGTACCACAGCCTGGGTGGCTTAACCAACAGAAATTTAATTTCTCAGAGTTCTGGAGGCTACAAGTCCAAAATCAAAGCCTTGTCAGGGTTGTTTTTTTCTGAGGTTTGTGAGGAAACCTCATCTACTGGAAACGACCATCTAAAGCTTTGGCAAGCCACTGCTTTTCACATCTTCCTTCCTGAAAATTTTTTCTGCTGTTGCTTCATCAGGATTACATTCTCTTGGTTTTCTTCTTGCCCCATTAAAATATCCTCTTCTGTATCCATTTTATTTTCATAGTTGTTGCCAAATTGCATTAAAAACAGTCAAGCACCAGCATTGTATGAGAGTGTCATTTTCTAATAGCCTTGTCAATAAGTTGTCATAGAAAGTTTAAAGCCATTACCAGTCCGATAGCTATATAGAGATATTCTTTGTTTCTTTAAACAAACTTCCCTCACTCCTATAAAGTTGAACTTTTCCTTTTATTTGGCCATTGGATTTGCTTCTCTGGATCTTCATATTTTTCACCCATTTTTGTTGTTGTTTAGGTTACTTGCTTCCTCCCTTACCCCAAACAATTTATTAAAGCTTCTGCTATAAGGCAGAGATCAGCCCTTTGTTAATGCATAAAAATAAATTTTGAACTTTTAGTGAGAACCTAATGATTTTGTTTATATTTTTTACATGTGGATTTTTACTTGTGTATACTAAAAATATCTCTCTTTTAATTATGGAGAGCAGTCTCCAACACAATGATTATATATCTTATTTCTAGAACATTTAAAACAGTTTTTCTTTTTTCATATATTAATTTTCATTTAAATCTTATATCTATCAGCACATATTTTTTATATGGTATAAAATAGAGATCCAGTTTTTCTAATTGTTTCCATTTAAAAAATGTTTTAAATTGCGTTTTTAATCTATTGAGTTCAAATAGAAGATGAAAATAACATCATTACTAAAAGTAAGGATGTGGATCTCACTGTACATGCCATAAAACCCTTGAGGGTTAAAAATGTTAATAGGGAACATGCTGTACTTTAAAATACTCATGTGGCTTAATTATATAATACTTTTTGAATTAGCCTATCAATCTTAGAAATTATATAGTCTACTGGGATTATTTTATTAATAGAATTTTTACAGAAAAATCGAGTAGAAAGTACAGAGTTCCCATATATTCCACCCCCGACCTCTGATTTCCCTATTATTATTTTGAATTGGTGTGATTCATTTGTTATAACTGGTGAAGCAATATTGATAAATTATTATTCATTAATGCCATAGTTTATATTATGGCTCACTCTTCACATTGTATAGTTCTGTGGATATTGCCAAGTACATAATGTATATAACATTATATCATCATAGAAAATAGTTTTTCTGCCTAAAAATCTCCTGTGCTCCAATTATTTATTCCCTTTTCCATCCCCAAAACCTTAGCAACCACTGATCTTTTTATTCTTTCTAGAGCAGCAATTTTCAACCTTTTTCATCTCATGAAATATATTAATCAAATTCTGCACACTAAAAAATGTATTATATTTTTTTTGCCGATCTGACAAAAAAATAGGTATAATTTTGGTTCCTTCACACTGTACAGCTATTGTTATGGCTGCTGTCATTTATTTATTTGAAAATCTAAATAGTCAGGTGTTGCATGTTTTTAAAATTCTTGTGGCATACCATGGGAGAATCACTGCTCTAGTATATGCCTTTTCCAGAATGTCATAGAGTTGAAATCATACATTATAAAGCCTTTTCAGACTTCCTTATTTCACTTAGCAATAGGTATGTACGATTCCTCCCTATCCTTTTCTGGTTTGATAGCACATTTCTTTTTATTGTTGAATAAAATCCCATTGTATGGATATGCAACAATTTGTTTATTCATTTACTTCTTGAAGAACATCTTGGTTGCTTCCAATTTTTGGCCAATTGTAAATAAAGCTGCTATAATCATTTTTGTGCAGATTTTTTATAGCCATAGATTGGCCAACTCATTTGAGTAAGTAGCTAGGAAGGCAATAGCAGGATTGTACCATAAGACAATTTTAATTTTCTAAGGAACTATGAGGCTATCTTTTAAGGGCTGTACCATTTTATATTCTTTCTAGCAATAAATGTGTTCCTGTCCATTGGGCTTTTGAATAAGTAACATCTATTACTCAAACAAATATTGTCCTGAAATGAGTTTATATATACACTAGAGGCCTGGTGCATGGATTCATGTACTGGTGGGATCCCTCAGCCTGGCCTGTGCCCTCTTGCAATCTGGGATCCCTCGGGGGATGTCGGGTAGCCAGTTTTGGCCTGATCCCCACAGGAGGGAGCTGATCCTGTTTGTTGAACATCTTTCTCCTGGTGGTCAATGTGTGTCATAGCGACTGGTCAACCAGTTGTTTGGTCGTTCAGTCACTTAGGCTTTTATATATATAGACTAGAGGCCCAGTGCATGAAAATTTGTGCACTTGGGGAGGTCCCTCAGCCTGGCCTGCACCATCTCGCAGTCTGGAACCCCTCGGGGAATGTCCGAATGATGTCTTAGGCCTGCTCCCTGGGGGATTAGGCCTAAACTGGCAGTCAGAGATCCCTCTGGCAGCCCGGGAACGGCTGTTAGTCAGATATCCTTAGCAGAGCTGTGGAGGTAGGAGAGGCTCCTGCTACTGCCGCTGCACTGGGCAGCCATGAGCCAGCTTCTGGCTGAGCGGTGCTCCCCCTATGGAAGCACACTGACCAACAGGGGGCAGCTCTTGCATTGAGCATCTGCTCCTGGTGGTCAGTGCGCATCATAGCGACTAGTCGTTCTATAGTTAGGATCAATTTGCATATTACTTTTTATTATATAGGATATATACATATTTTTTTCTCATCAAAATGCTTTGATACAAGTTGGTTGACAAAGAAAGAAAAAGCACTGTGCTAGCACAAATTACTAAGGGTTATAGAAGAATTTGTGTACAGAGTGCATGGTAATTAAACTGGCATTGGGAAACCTGAAATTTCACAACTTTGAATTTAAATAGCTATTTTGCTTTCCTTGTACCTAGAAAGCAGAGTTTGACCTCTTGGTCTTAATATACATCTTAATTTTCTTTCCCCAAAACTTCTGGGAAATTTATTGGGATAAAATTAGTTGCAATAGCCAGTGGGACAGTCTTATTCTCCGCCCCCCCCCCCATTTTTTTAAAAGAGAAAATACAGAGAGGAATGGAGATACCATATTCAAGGATAAAAAAAGACTTGTGAAACATGAAATTACGAATCACAGCGTGATCCTGCTGGTAGGAGTGTAATAGTTGACTCACCACATCATTTACTGACTTTTCCTAAGTCACACAGGAATAGACACTAAGCCATAACTGAATCTGAGTTTCTATCTCTTCTAAGATTTCTCACCCACAGAAGTGAAGTAGAGCGATAAGATCTTAGCCCAAGCATGCTAGCTATTTTTATTTTGTAGCTACTAGAATGATAACACTAGAAGCATAATATTCCTTAAAGCTATAAATCAAACTAATATTTAGCTCAAAACTCATCCTCTGAGAATAGCAATAAGTTCAATATTAGTGAATTTTTGGCATTTTTTTCTCTTATTTTTGGGTCACAATAGAATACAAGGTTTCAGAAAAATGTATAGAAATAGGAAAGGTCACCACCTTGTTCTTAATTCCAATCATCTCAACTGCAGATGACCAGCTCAGTAGCAGGAACCTGCATCAAGTCCCTAAAGTCTAGACCAGGGCAGTTGGTGATGTCCCATGAAGTCAGTCCCTGAAAAATCAGCTTCTTTTGTTACCATGCTAACATGGAGGCATTTGAGTAATTTCAAGTAGACAATATGCTCTGGAGTATGCAAAGCTCTTATTATCCTTCTAGGACCCATCACTTCTTCATAACTGGCTAATTATTTTGTGCATGGTGTTTGTGAGTGCAAGTTAATTTATTTAAATTTAAAACATTTTTAAAAATTGATAAGTTCTTCCTGTTTTTGACCATTGTGAACAAAGAATCTGGAAAATATAGATAACTCCTACATATCAATAAGGAATAAGCAGATTACCCATTAAACAAATGAGTAAAAATCTTACACTGACAGTCCAAAACAGAAAAAATCCAATGATCAATATTTATGTAAAAAGGTGCCTGACTTCATTGGTCACTGGAAAAAGACAATTCTTCCACCAGAATTTTTAAAATGAAAAAGGCAATACCAAATATTGGAAGGATAAGGAATAACTGGATTTCTCATGTACAGCTGTTTTAGAGTATAACTTGGTACAACTTCAGAAAACTAACTGGCAATCTTGACTAAAGTTGAATGTATGTATATATCCCATGAAAACTAGCAGAAGATATGTGTAAGAATGCTTATAGCAGCATAGCTTTGTAATCACTAGAAATTAGAAACATTTCTAGTATTCGATTAGAAAAAATGAATTAAAAATTATGATAGCCTACATAATAAAACCCTAATATGCAAATTGACTGAAGAGCAGAAAAACCAGCCACTATGATGCACACTGACCACCAGGGGGCAGACGCTCAACACAGGAGCTGCCCCCTGGTGGTCTGTGCACTCCCACAGGGGGAGCATTGCTCAGCCAGAAGCCAGGCTTACGACTGACGAAGGCGTGGAGAGACGGGCACAGCTGTGAGTACAGCTGCAAGCACGGCTGCGAGCGTGGTGGGCGGGTGGGTGCAGCTGTGATCGCGGCTGTGATTGCTGCTGCAAACATGGCTGCAGCTGAGCCTGGCGGAGTGTATGAATGTTGTGCACTGGGCCTCTAGTAGTTATATAATTAAATAACCTAGAGCAATGGGAATGATGAAAAGACAATAATACACAAAATAATAATATATACAATAATATGGGTGAAACTCATAAATATGATATTATATGGAAAAGTCAGATATAATGTCTTATTCCTTTATCACATACAATTATGAAACTTTTGAACATATAGAAAAATTACAAAAAAGGCTATAATAAACACCTTTGTATCTAATACTCAAGCTTAACTAAAATTATTTATTTAAGAATGCTTTTTTAAAAAGAAATTTTAAAAATGTAGGTATGTTGAAAAACCCATACTCTATGCCATTCACTACTCCCTCCCCCCCCCCCCCCCCCCGGGGTTAATCTTTATCCAGATTTAGTAAGTATTCTTCTGAATCATGCTGGTTATATTATTTCGCATGTAAATATTTCTGCTATATATAATATTATTTTGGTGCTTAGTAATTTTTCTTAAGTTGCATCATACTTATTTATGCCTAGCCACTGCTTTTGTTGGTCAACATTATATTTTCTTGCATGTATTCTTATTTTCTTTAATATATTTTATTGATTTTTTACAGAGAGGAAGGGAGAGGGATACAGAGTTAGAAACATCGATGAGAGAGAAACATCGGTCAGCTGCCTCCTGCACACTCCTCACCGGGGATGTGCCCACAACCAAGGTACATGCCCTTGACCAGAATTGAACCCGAGACCCTTCAGTCCACAGGCCGACGTTCTATCCACTGAGTCAAACCGGTCAGGCTGCATGTATTCTTATTTATATATCTAGTTTATTCATATTATATCACTTTTTATCCATTCCTTTACTGCTAGATACCTGAGTTGTTTTCAATTTTTAATTATACAAGTAATAATAGAAGCTTATGTGTACATGACTCCTTAAAATACAATTGCATTCTCTAGATTTTATAATTATGAAGACACAACATTTTCTATCTTTTGGGGGCACATCTACTTTAGTAGTAATCTTCAGTCTTTTACAAACTTTTTTAAGCACAACATTCAGTTGGGATACATCTATATCTTTATACTATATACACACACATATGCACACAGGTAACACTGTAAGCCAAGGTTTCACAAAATAATACTTACCAGATAATATGTGAAACACTATGATAGTTTCTATGTTGTTCCACTTTATCATATTCCTTTCTATTTTATTTTTGTAAACATTGGTCAGACATAGCAAATTGACTCCATAAATCACTAATGTTTACATTTTTTTAAAAAAAAAAATTTACCTGAGGAGATATTTAAAGAGAGGAAGGAAAGAAGAGAGAGAGAGAGAGAGAGAGAGAGAGAGAGAGAGAGAGAGAGAGAGAAACATCCATGTGAGAGAGAAACATACATTGGTTGCCTCCTGAACACGCCCCAACCAGGGAGAGAACCTGCATCCTTTTCGTGTACCAGACTACACACCAACCAACTGAGCACTGGGTGATATGTATCTTTCCTTCTGTGCTAAGTCCATATCAAGGAAACAAATAATTTATCAAAATATTGATCTGTCATAGTCTTGATCCCCTCCCTACTCTGATGTGTTAAGAAGATGAAGTTCCCTCCTTTGGCTTTTGCTATCCACTTGACCATTCCATTAACTTCATTGATTAAAAAAATATTTCTCTATGTGACGTTGGGAATAACTGAGCAAAAATAATAATGAAAATTATAATACTCCCAGTAATTCAGTGGGTATATGTGTGAGTGGGATGATTATTTAGCATGTCTAGAGGTAAAGGGAAAACCATTTCGTATTTCTCAAAATGCTTTAACCTGATGCTTTAATATTAGAAATACAAACTAAAACAAGGATTTTGTTGTCTGTGAATAGGGGTGTGAAGAGATTTTGGGATTTCAGTGAAATGCAGGTTTTGATGATTCTGAATACACATATTCTTCCGCTATGTGAAAGGTACTTAAATAGAGCCAAACACAAAGGGGTGGGGAAAACACCTTATTAAAATCAGATGTTTGCTGGTCTTATGTAAGGGCTTTTCCTTTGTGAAGATATAAAACGTGTGAGAGACTCCTTACGTTGTCTTACTGATTTGTTTTCTCTTCACTATCAGGTCTACATTAAAGGAGTAGAAATAAATGCAGTGTGAAAATGTAACGTACAGTGATGGCCTTTAACTATCTTTCTTTCCCTCGCTTCCTTTACTTTCTGTGCTGTCTGCAAAGTTAGTGGAGCTTATGAGTCATCATCTTGTAGAAACAGCAAGTGGTGAGTCATTTCTTAGGAGTTTTAGGGAGTTGTACGTGGCATTTCAAGCACATAAAGTATTTAACCCGTAATTATCCCTTAGCCGTTAATAGTAACATATATGATGTTTTTCTATTTCCACAAATGTACTTAGCATTATTATATGTGTGTGTGGGGGGGAGGAGAGTTTCTGACAGATTATTCACACACAATTAGTGATTTTCTTTTCTTTTTACATTTTGAAGTTTTATTAGCCTTTACAGTTACAACTAGAATTTTGGAAAAAGTGTTTTTCTAATTTTTTTTCCTTAATACTTCCACAAGCACCCTTTTATTGTTGCTATAATAGGTTTGCCAGTGCATTACCAATTCAAATATATAAAGCAATTCCTCTGGGTTCATGCTACTGGTAACCACAAAAACAAAACAAAATTATGTTTCTTACAGGTAGTCAAATTGTTTAAAAGGTACACGACGTTTTCCTTATTTCATAAGAGTGTTACTGTGTAGAAAGATTCCATTCCATTTCCATTACCCATGTTGCAAATACAAATAGAAAAAAAATTTTTGAATAATTATCTTTTCCCTTCTCACCTGACAAAATATACATGATCTTAGAAGGCTGGTCTACATGTCAAGATTGATTTGTAATTATATCAATCAATTCACTAGTTAGTAACTAATTAATTAGTTCAATACATATTTACGATAGGTGCCCAAAATATAGATAGGAATTTTCTCAAATAGTTAGATTAGGTAATCATCCTACTTCAGGATATGTTGATTTCATTGAAAACAGAATTGAGAATTTAGGAAGTGTTATAAAAAACTGACAATCTTGAAAAAGTATTTTCACTGACTTTTCTAAACCTAACATATAAGTAAGTACCTGAAATATCTATGAGGATAAGAGGAAAAAGAAGAAAACACTAAAATGTAGCCTGACTGAACCGGAATGCTGTGGGAGAGTTCATACCTGTGCACAGTTTAATGGAAACATCATACAATATTTTGTAAGATTTCAGGAAGGATAAAAATGAATCACCAGTGATGTTACCAGAACTAATTTGCATCAGGTGAGAAATTTCTTATGGTACCTGTTCCGTCATAGTTACTAGTCCATTAATCCTTTTAATTTATAGTTCTGGTTTATTGTTCAAATACTCTAAATGTCAAGGATCTATTTGTATCAAAGTTTAGATAAAATTGTTCCTATATATATGAATTACTGTAAATAGATAGGCCTTCCTGCAATGCCAATACTTATTTTGAATAAGTATCTCAATTTCTTTGTTTGAAATTATGGGTCATTCTAGAGCTCCATTTCTTTTATATTTCTTATTTACATCAAGAAGCTATATCCAAGCACAAAAAGCCTTTTATTCTGAAGGCAGGAGGAATGCTGGTGAAGTATAAATAGAGAATTATTCAGCACTATATAACATTAGAATTTACAAATATGCATTAATTGTCACAAGAATTCCGACGGGTAGGCAGCCTAGATAACATTACCCCCATTTTACAAAAGTGGAAATAGGTTCAGAAAAATTAAATGTGTTACCAAGGTCACATAGTAATTGTGATGGAGCTGAGATTCAAATGGAAAGTTATTTTTTTAAAAAATTTTGTTCTCTTTTGTTTTGAAATTTAAACATTTTTCATTTTAAACCTGTGTAAGGGGAAAAAAAGGTGTCAATCCTTGGTATCAGGACTGGAGCAGAGAGTACTGCATATTTGAAAATCCATTGCATACTACTCCCTCAAAAAAAAAAAAAAAAAAAAAGGAAACTGTGCAAACTAAAGAGAGAGAGAGAAAAAAAATCTGTCCTCCGGTTCCTTTTCCTTTGGGTTGTCAGCTATGAGTTGGCTTGGTGAGTAGTTTTGCAAGACTTGTTTCACTTTGTTTTGGGCAAGACTGAGCCTTGTATTTCAAACAAAAGACAGCCAGTTACTAACTTCTGGTTGCTGGGTGTGGTCTCCTTTCAAGTTCTATAAAACCAGGAGCCCAAGGCGTCAGGGCCAGTGTGAGACTTTCAGACAAGAATCTCCCTTTAGTTCTCTGTAAGAAGGCAGGAAGCAAAGGTAAGTCTTGGCTTTTCTTTTAGTTGGTTTTGGTTGCTTTGAAAACTCTTCCCATCATGATGTTACATATTACTGCTTCTGTAAGATTTATGGCTAATTGTGTTTGGTATGTTTTGATAAATCTTTTCGTAAAATTACATGGGGTATTTGTATTTGGGGAATCACAAATGGTAGTGTTTTATTTTACTTAGTTAAATATAATTTTAAAGTATTACTTTGATTAATACTGACTTGTTATACTGTTGGTGAGTTGCCATGGAAAAGAAGGAAAGAATGTGTTTCTTCCTGCAAGTTGTGAGTTTCCGAGAGCGTTGTGTGCCCCACATGGAAATCATGATGTAGGTGGGGTGCCTGTGGGGAAGGAGTCAGGCCAGGGTGGGTTTCAGGGAACTGTTTCTAAATTGCATGGTTGACATCATTTATTTTCTTTTGTAAGCAAAACATAATAGATTCCGGCCTCATAGTGGTATCATGCCCTTTGTAATTAACACTTTGAAATTAATGTTAGTTTTACTCATGCCATGTAAATAAATAATAAGAGGATCTGCTTATTAATCAGGTCATTTAAGAAGGGTGTGGATGCCTTCTTATTCCTGTAGTGTCTGTGTCATAGGCAGGCTTTCAAGTGCTGATCAGGAAACCTAAGGGGAAGGAAGCATTTTTTGAGGGTGTCAGGTAGATAAATCATCCCTTGGGAAAACCAGATGAGCCATCTAAAAGTTATTCTACTGAGTAGCATCTTGATTGTTGAATGAGCTAATGGCCATACCACTCCTTACAAAAGCACAACCCAAATCTAAAGTAGAGTGTTTACTGGTGTTGGATACATTTTCAAAAGGAATAGATTTTTAATCATAACCATATATCTGGCTATTGTTCATTACAAATTTTCCTTAAAGAATTTTTCTCTTAGCCCATTTTGAATGTTAAATTAAATGCCCCATATCTACTTTTTAATGCTAGCTCATCAAGAAAGGTGTTTTTTTTTTCTTGACTCGTTTATGTCTGAAATTATATATGGATTTTGAAAAAGTAATACTTATATTCCCCCTCCGCCTGCACGAATGTATTTTTGGTGCCTAGAAGAGAAGGGCCATTGCAAAATGATTCACATGTGGTAAAAGGCTAGTTTCAACATTCTGAAATGGCCTCTTCTCTAGAAGTTGGTCAACACCCTAGCCCCGGGTGCTAACTACATCTGGCAGCTCCCCAACATTTGACTGATGTTGTCAAAACAGTCAATCATAACATTATTAAGGAACCAGCTAGAGTCTCATGCTTATTAAATACGTTTTCACTCAAAAGATCTGCAAAGGTTGTAGATGACATAAGCTTGCTGAGCTGATTGCTCTTAATCCTCTCTAGACCCATTAATTTATGACTTATTTTACAAATCAGCTAAAGCAATGGGCCTATTCTTTTCCAGTGATAAATCAAAAGCAGTTTTTGAAGTAAATGAGTTCATCTTTCTTTACAATGGAATCATTTTTTATCAGAAAGGTCAGAACAGACAGAATTTATATAATATCTTCATTAAGCTAATTTTTCCACTTCCATCCTTTTGAGGTAAAGTTTAAGTTTGGCACTTCAGTGCTATCATGCATTTTAGATACTATTTATTCCAACACTCCTATTTTTACAAATGAAGACCCCTAGAGACCTTAAATGTTTTCTTGAAGTCCTATAGTCAGCTAAAGAGAATCAAAATAGGGCTTAGAACTCCTCTATTCTCATTTTTATATTCTATAATTATGGGTAGAAACATTTGTTAAATTAGCATAGATAAGTTTCCTAAATAATTAACACTCATACACTGTTTATTCACTCAATAATACTTATTTAGCATATTAAATACCAGGCATTTTGGCCCAGACTGGAGGGACTGAATCAATAGTAGATTAGCATTGCCTTCATGTAATGCTGCTGTAAAAAGAAACATAAATAGGAAGTGATAATACAGAATGGTAGGGGCTCCCGTAGGGTAAAAGCAAGATGTTTGGGGAGAGCCCAGGACTAATACAGGCTTTCCGGAGGATGTAGTGAGGTCCATGGTGTACTCCTGACTTACAAAGGGCTGTGGGCGTGGAGGAGAAAACAGCATTCCAAGCAAAGGGAACACCCTACTCAAAGGCCTGGAAGCAAAACATTTGTGAGACTACTTTTCATAAAGTGGTTCTTCATAAGCCATGCTATTGTAAGGCCTAATTACCTTCTCCCACAGAGGTAGGTGTGAAAAGAATGTGAAATATAACCCAGCTGTTAATAGTTCACCACATTTGCTTTGTCATTAATCCTTCCCCTTCCTCCTTCTACCCTCTTTAGATATCTTTTTTCTGTAACATTTGAGAGAACATTGCAGATATGATGTCCCTATGCCTCCAAATACTTCTGCCTGGATAAATTAAAAAATAAGGATACAACCATAGTGCAATTTTTTAAAAATCAGGCAATTAACCTCATGCAACAAGCCTAGTGTTCTCAAATTGTCTAGTGGGTACAATTGCTAATGTACCATTTCTGGAATACCTTTTTCTTAATTTAGTAAGCATAGATCCCTCTAAAACCTTGGGCATACTTTTTGTGCATACTTCCCTTCTTTAATTCCTTGCTAAATGAGATGAAGAGAGCTCTCTTTGGACACAGGTATATACAAAAAATGCTAATCTCTATAAAGCTACGCACATTTATACACGGATAAATGAAATTGGTAGGTTAGTGTATGATCACTAACCAGATAAATTCTTGTTAATTTCCATGTAGCTCAGCCTATGTATAAATGGCCAACTTCATCTTCAAATAAGATGAAGGCAAGCCCCGAACAGGCAGAATGGTCTGGCTGAAGTTTTCGGCCAAAATGTTTTTGCTGTGGAATTTGTAAGGTGTGTTGCCATTGCTATGCATTTCTGTTTGAACATGCAGTTGACTTCGGTAGTAGTGCATGGCAATTCCTAAAATTCTTTCAGAGCGATTTCTGACGTCTTATCAAAATCCTTGTTTCTCTAAGCTTCGCTCAGAGCTACTGGATCTCGTTTAGCTCAGTTGAGATTCCATTCTCCTCCAGTTGCCTTCATGAGATGCGTCCTCCTTAGGCGGCTTTTCTTTGGAAAGCCACCCAAATCATTTCACACGGCAGTTTAGGAACTCAGGAGAGGTGATAAAGCTGTTTCCTCTGTGGACACTGTTATGTCAAACAAATCATGCAACCCCTTTTTTATTTTGTGTTATCTAATTAATAGAGCGATCACATGTTCTTATACTTTCTCAAGTTTATATTTTAAGAAAGCGATGTGTTATGTAAGCATCATTTTAAAGTGACAAAAACGGGTGAAGTAGGGGAAAGTTCTCATAAAATTCATTTTCTAGTTGTGAGTCTCATGTTAAAAATTATGTATATGACAATAGCCTTCATTTTTACCTCTTCTGAAGTTTTTATTTTCTAATTGAAAAGAGTAGAAATATTCAAACATGTGTTTCTGTAACTGGAAAAGTACTTTCTTTTGAAGACTCATGAGTGATCACATCACACATTTTGAGGATTCTACTTTCTGAAAGGCTTGGATGAGATGATAAAAATGGAAATTTCGAATACCTGAAACCTTGCCAGAAATTGCTAGATGTTTTTGATGCGCCAGTGAAACGATAGGAAAAGGAAATTCTCTAAATGCCAAGGGCAACGGCTCCAGATTATGTCTGTAACAGGAATTAAACCCTGGTGCAAAATTGTACAGCGTGACTTTACCTGAGGAAATAGCTCTAGATTTATCAATTGCTGGGTGGGGGAGTGGAGAGAGATGAAATAAGTGCACAATATATTGTTTCTTCTCCCAGACGACAGAATAGGAATCATAACAATCCCATAACAGTTAAGGGGAGATAGTTTCTGCTTTGGAGATTACTTCCCTCATGCATTTAATCTCATTACCTGGAACTGCAGTTCTTTTCCAGCAGGTGTGGCTTGAAATACTGTCTGAACATGCTGTTAAGGAATCGGGTTACGGTTTCACTCCTCATGAGTCATTTAGCTTCACGTGAAGAATTTGCAGTGGCGTAGATTATCTTTCCCGTCTCCCTCACCAATATTCATGAGGGTAGTGTCCTGAGGGATCAACAAAAGGGCGTGGAGAGATATCAGCGCAGCCCTGGCGCATAGGCTCCTAAAAACAGATGCCCAGACAGAAAGTATCACTGGGGCTTCTTTTGTGGGTAACACGGAAAATACATCAGTCGTTCACACACTTCAGGTTTCCAAAATATTCATGGTTGGTTACATAAAAACACTGCTGAAACACGATAGTAATTCCAGAAATTTCCTTTAAGGTAGAGTTTATAGCAGGGGTGGGCAAACTTTTTGACTCGAGGGCCACAGTGGGTTCTTAAACTGGACTCAGAAGAAGGAGCTGTGGCCGTGTTTCCCCACGTTGCCATGTTAACACTGCTGCTGGTGAAGGAGCGGAGGGAGAGCAAGAGAACCCTCCGCTCTTTCGGCTCCGAGGGCGGATAGAACAGCTGGAATGGACCGGATCCGGCCCGCGGGCCGTAGTTTGCCCACGGCTGTACTAGAGTCTATCTGATGCTAGAGCAGTGGTTCTCAACCGTGGCTGCACATTAGAATCACCTGGGAATCTTTTTAAAATCCTGATCTCTGGGCCTCATCCTCTGGACATTCTGTTTCTTTGTTACTAATTTTGTGGCCGCCCCACCCCATAACAAAGAAATGGAATTTCTGGAGGATGAGGCCCAGAAATCAGGATTTTAAAAAGATTCCCAGGTGATTCTAATGTGCAGCCAAGGTTGAGAGCCATTGTGTTAGAGCAAAACACCAGGTATAAAACAATCCATTTCCCAGTTCTTTGTGTTGGGTGGAAAAACATGTAGGCCTAGTATGTGAACAGCTCAAAAAGGAAAAAAAAAAAATAGGAGCACTCCAATTGCTGAAATAATTTTATACCAAGGAATGGGAAAAAATACTGAATCATGCAGGGGAGAGAAATAGTACCTAGATATCCTTTTATGGATAGAGTTTTAAGTTTCAATCAACTCCTTCAGATTGTCACAGTTTTATTTACCTTGTAAATGTAAATATTATGATCTTTTTGTTCAGGCTTTCTGGGATCCTACATAGATTCTCCAATAGCCTACTAAATGATCTCTAATCTTTCATCTTGCCCATCTCTTAGCCATTCTCTACTAGTATGTTAGAGGAGCAGTCATCTTTTCAACATATAAATAGAATCATATTGCTTTCTTTTAAAAAACCCATTAATTCCTCTCACCCCCCAAAGCTTTAGGGAGACATTGAAACTTCTTTGTTGGAGCTTCTGTCCACCTTTCTAGTTCAGTGAACTTCTCTCTCCCCAAATAGGACACGTGTCTCTCTGTTCTGTTCTTTCACTTTTCGGCCAGGTTGATCTCAGCTCATTTCAAGAGGCCCAGGCCAGCCAACACGTCTTCTAAAAAGTTTCCTTAGCTTTTGTGTTTTCCCACCGAGAGCAACAGGAACTTTAAGTTCATTGAGGCAAGCAGTGATGTTTTGATGTTTTTTTGCACCCCCAGTGCTTGGCAAATAGTTATTGGTCTGTAAATGTAGAGCAATGAAGTGAATCACCAGCCCCTCTCTCCAGCCTATCTGTTGTTTGTAGTAGCCCTCTGATTCCTAAAAGGTAGGGACTGAATAAGCTAAGAAAGAACCAAATTTCTGAGTGGAGATGATGGGTGCCTATTCAAGGGTAAGGTTTTCCTTTTAAAAACTTACACCTCGCATTTTAATTATGCTTCTAAGAGTAATGTCCTGGTAAGTCACGTCAAGGTTACTCTACTATGTCTTGTGTATGTAAGGGAATGGAGTGATGTCTATGTGTGGTGAATTTGTGGTTTGTAAAAGCAACTATCTGTTTTCTTCCCAGAAACTTCTTTAAAAATGGCAATGGTGTCAGAATTCCTCAAGCAGGCCTGGTTCATTGACAATGAAGAGCAGGAATATGTCGTAAGTCAAGTGACAATAAAATAATTTAGTTAAATATTAAAAGGGAAACTAATATGAGTGAACAGACATTAATTTTATCTCTCTCATCCACAGCAAACTATTAAAGGATCCAAAGGTGGTCCTGGGCCAGCAGTGTACCCCTTCCCCAGCTTCAATCCATCCTCGGATGTTGCAGCCTTGCATAACGCTATAATGGCTAAAGGTAACGAAGCCTTCTTCAACAGTCCCCTCCTACTCACTCAGAATGGCTAGTGAAAAACAGACATATGCGGTGGAAAAAGTCTGTTTCATTTTGAAGATCAGACTTATTTATCAAATGAAACTATATTTCCTCTCTTATCACTTAAAAGGAAAAAGGTTAAGTCTGGAGAATCTCTGCTGCCATAACAGATATCCTTACCAGCCCATTTCTAGCATAAACTCAATCCTGAAACCAACACCACTGCTCACAGTGAGGGTTTGAATTAAGACCAAACACTGTCACATGGAGGGTCAGGGCGAGGGTCCTCTTCCTCTCTCATTCATATGAGAAAGCTTCCCTTTGCTCGAGAGTAGTTGCATCTACATAATCCATTTTTCTTAGTTTGTTAATAACTTCATTTGGAGCACCTTGAGAATGAATCATTTCCTGTCGGTTGTTAAAGAGGAACAAAATTGATTTTACAAGGCAAGCCACCCTTTATTTCCAGGTGTGGATGAAGCAACCATCATTGACATTCTAACCAAGAGAACCAACGCACAGCGCCAACAGATCAAAGCAGCTTATCTCCAGGAAAAAGGAAAGGTGGGTTGGAGTGGTAAATTTACATATTTAATTTCAGTTGCATTTGTGTTAAACATGGGTTTTGAAACACGATTACCTAGTTCCTATTACAACTATTGTGACTGGGATTGCGGTATATATCCACGTGATTGCAATCAATTCCGGCAAATTTATTGATTTCATACTTTTGTCCTAGTGGTGTAGGTTCTTTGCAGATGTGTTCTGTATTGGAGACAAGTCTTTAATTTCAACATAACAAACATCAAAATTATTATGGACAATAAGGACTACGTTCTGGTTGAAATGTGTCTTCTGCTAAAATTTAAACCGAGTTAATGCCTAAGTGTACGGTTTATACATATAATTCTACTGTTGATGTAAGAAACATCTAAACATGTAGAGAATTTTTATGAGTTTATTTGAGCCAAACTAATGACAATTGCCAGGAAGTAAAATGTGACATTTTGCAGCTTATTTTATACATTAGAATCAAAGGAGGAGGCATAAGGAGGGATACATGGATTTCATTATATTTAGATTAAGGGGGCAGGATAAAGCAAAAACAGGGAATTCTCTGGGATTGGGTGAAAAGTAAAATGGAGAGACACATACTTGTTTAAGGTGGGTACAGGACAGCTAATTGACAGTTACAGCACACAGCGATGGCATGTGAGGAAGACGATCTAGTGCTCTGGTGGTGGTGGTGGTGGTGGGTGTGCCCTGAGGGGTCTGGAAAAGGTAATTACTCTGACATTTTAGATGCAAAAAACCATTTTACTGGCTCACTTCAGGTCAAGATTGACCTTTGTCAAGGAAGCTGCGGGTCTAGTACCTGACTACCTGCCACAACCTGCTTTTAGTGAGGAAATCGATGTTCTGACTATCCTATGTGGTTCCTTTCTGTCTCTGAGTTTGCAAAGCTCTCCATTCAGGCCTCTCCTGAGCTTGTCAGGTTTAGTATGTGGCCCCTCTTTTGCCCACACTACTTTAAAAGTAAGCTTTGTATTTTTTATACCAAATAAGGGCAGTGTTTCTTAAGGAATGCACTTAGAAAACTATATGTCAGTGTCTGATTATAGTGCTTCTTTGAGCAGTGCAAACCTCAAAAGTTTGGAAAAATTGTTAATACGTTACATATTTTTTTAAGAATTCTTACTACAGTTTCTGCTAATATACAACCCTATGTTTTGAGCTTTATAGTTTCTTACCTGTATAAAAGATTGAGAACCCCGTTCAATAGGGAGGATAAACTGTGATGGAAGGGAACTTGGTTGGGGTGGTGAACATACCACATTACAATAGACAGATGACATATTATAGAATTGTACACCAGAAACCTGTGTAATTTTATTAACTAGTACCACCCCAATAAATTCAATAAAAAATAACTTCACAGCTAAAAAGTAAATAAATGAAAAATTAAAAAAAAATAAGCTATCAACAAATTTAGTAAAATTTCATTCTAATCACTCTAAAAGATTAAGAAAGCATTCTGAGAATCTGGTGCCTTTTTTATGCAGAGGGAGGAGCTCTGAATATGGTTGAGTTTAGGAGTCAGCAACAAAATTACCTAAAGGTCAGGTAACCCTACATTGCTGTGTAACCTAGTGCGTCGCTTACTGTAAGCCCTCTTTCTTCTAGCCCTTGGATGAAATGCTGAGGAAAGCCCTCACAGGCCACCTTGAGGAAGTCGCTTTGGCTCTATTAAAAACTCCAGCCCAGTTTGATGCGGATGAACTTCGTGCTGCCATGAAGGTAAATGCCTGATTTAGGAAAAACTTCTTTCCTGAAAAGAATGTGTAGGCCAAATCCACGTAGGCCTCTTATTGTACCTTCAGCATCTAGTATAGGGCCTATCAATTAAGGGAATAGAATGCATGTATTGATTAATTAATTAAAATTGGCATTAATCGCTGTGTTATTCCCATGCTCAACATGTCACTATATCAACCATGTATCTCACCTTTTATATCTTTGTCCAAAATATTGGTTTAAAAGCCATTTTGTTTCTAGAGCAATATACCAGATAGGACTAATTGTAATTACTAAATATTGTGGGAAATGTACTAAATGCCAGATTCAAACAAATTTCAGGACACAAAAACTAGTTGATGCTCTCAAGTGAAGATTTTCCTACATTTCCTCTTCTCTTTTAATTCAGGGTCTTGGAACTGATGAAGACACTCTGAATGAAATTTTGGCATCAAGAACTAACAGAGAAATCAGAGAAATTAACAGAGTCTATAGAGAAGGTAAGTTTTAATGTCCAACAGTCCAAGTGCCTTAGTTGGAAAAGGAAATGTGATATACTTTTCTTAAAATTGAGTGTGGGTGTTAATTAGGGGGACTTTGGAAACTCTACATACTAAAAAATTTTTATTGTTTTCACATGTCTACTGTAATCACACACTGTTACTGGATAGCATTCCATTTGTTGGGGTGCTGAAGTGAGACAATGTTTGCACTTTTAATGGTTAATGTTTGGTTGTTAATCAAGTGTCCCTCTAAGACAAATGGCTGCATAGTATTGTAATGGAAGTCAATTCAAAGCATTAAATTCAAAGAATTTTCTAAAAATGTTTTCTGTTATCCTGAGATTTATTTTATTAGAATATACTGTTGTCTTTTATTTTGGAAAGGATAACAAAAATAAAAATACCGCCCCCCCCCCCAAATATATTGTCCATTTGTCCTTGGAAAGGTAAAGAGCTAGGTACTTAACAATCCTGTGATGGAAACTCTTACCATTATGAACTTTAGCATTATGCACATAAATGATTTGCTTATTTTTTATGTCTAGTTGCATCCATAGGGATGAAAGACCAAGCCATTCCTCATTTTATTCTATTCAGTGAAAAATCTCATTTAAATGATATGCTCAAGGTTGTAAAGAGGGTAGCTGAGCAATGCTGGGTCCTTCCTATTTTCCTTTTCTAGTTTCCCAAACCAATATGCAGCACCTGGAATTTGCACCCCAGGCACAGAGGATACAATGGCCCTTGCATATTGTTTTGGAGCAATTTAATAAAAGGATCAGGATAAGGAAGATTTCAACCTCATTTTCAGCATTTATCTCATTGTCAATATTTATCTTAGATCCATTTATAAGTGATAATAATCAAGAGGGGCATTATTTTTAGTTTTTTTTGTTCAATAAAACATAGTTTACAAAGGGAAATAGCCATATTTTCCCATTATACCCAAGATATAGTCCAGTGATAGCTTATTAAATTGCCCCATCTTCTGGTTAATTATAAACTCAGTTAATTTTCTCCTAATACAGCATTATTTTGCATAGTTAAGCAAGGGTGTTTACACAAATAAAAATTTTAAGTCTATCTATTTACATACATAACTAAACTATTATATATACTTATAATTAAAATAAATGAATAATCTATGTTCAAGCAAGTACTTCTGGTTTATTCTTTTAAATAACTGTTCTACTCACATTGCCTGAATTCTGGAATGTTTATTTCAGAAATAATTATTTAATACCCATGCAATTCATATTAGCAAAAGCTCTGTGACTGTAGGTTTTCATTATCTAAATTGCTTTCATTGCCTTAGGGGATATAAATTTGGTGATCCAAAGTTTTACTTTTTTTTCTGATAGCTGGTTCTCTGTCTTTGGATCTGTCCCTGTTCATCAGTCTATGTAGTTCTCTATATTCCACAAGTGAGATCATGTGGTATTTATCTTTCTCTGTTTTGAATGCATTCCATAAATCATTAAACACTTGGAATTGAGATTTTTAAGCTAATATAGAGATGTCTTGTATTATAAACATTGCCGTCATTTATCATTAATTTACTGCAATTTACTCCTCTTACTTTTCAGAACTGAAGAGAGACCTGGCTAAAGACATCACTGCAGACACCTCTGGAGATTACCGGACGGCTTTGCTCTCTCTGGCTAAGGTACGCTTCAAGTGGCTCAGGAAAGGCCTCTTCTTTAATGAAGAGTAAAATTTTAGATTTCATCTCACTCTAGAAATGAGCAATCGACTCTGTCTTTTCTCAAAGAATATTATTTATCTGAATTTTAAGAGAATTAAATGAATCATGTGATTCCATGCTAGTAAACAACTTACCAAGAGAATGGGATTTTTTTTTTTTCAGGGTGACCGAGCTGAGGACTTTTCTGCAAATGAGGACATGGCTGATTCAGATGCCAGGGTAAGCATTCTTCCTACCTCAAATGGTTCCTGCCTGACCTCCACATGGAAGCAAGCCTCAGATACTTCAAGAGGCCACAGGCATCTAATGTTCATTCCCTGAATGATGGGCACTGTTCTGTCCTTGAGCATCCAAGAAAAAAACATGCAGTCTTGATGTTTTCAATAGATCTCATTATTCATAAAGTTGGAAAGGGTTGAAAGGGAACAATGAGAATTGGATTGGTTGTCCCAAAGAATTGTTATATTAAGAAAACTCTGATCTTTATTTTATCAGGCATAATTTTTTATTAAGTGAAGTGGAAAGAGTAAGCACATCTAACTTTCTTTTAACAATGAACTTGGAATGGCTTGTAGATATAAGCTTATATTGTAAAAATGTTATAGTAATGGTATTATAATTATAAAACAATTACAATAACATATTTATATACTTTCAAGTATATTGTTATATGTCGTTTCAGTGAGATTGCTGGTTATTAATATGCCAGTCCATTGGTCGCATTAGAAAATGGTACCATTTTAGGGCCTGGAATTTCTGTTAAAAATAAATAAAAACTATTATTTGCATATTCCTTCCTCTTGGGATAGCATTGTCTCTATAAATTCATCACAGTGAGACAATAAGAATAGAAGGATATTTCTCTACTCCCACTCCCTTCACAGTAACAGTACATTATCTTGCACATAATAGGCATTCATTAACTTTTTGCAGAATAAGTGCATACTTATCAGATCAGTTTGCCTGAAAAGTCCAAAATAACTTCTTATGTCCATTGGAAGTTTGACCATTTTAATAGAAATTGTGTAAGCAAACCAAAGAACTGAACTTAGCACTTGAATAATTATCCATACTAAAAGTAATTCTTATTTGCTTGTGACATTTTTAAATTTACTTTCCATTTTAAGACTATCAGAGCTCTAAGATGTATATTTATGGCAGCTACTTGGATTAGTGTGTTCCAAGAGAATGATGGCAATTAAGATTTTAAAGTTAACAGAACAATATGTGATAAGGGGGATTATCCTTTTCATTTATAAAAGAGGAAAATCTATACTTTAATAAGGCTAAATTATTTACCTAAGATTACAGAGTTATTAAGTTGCAGAGTCAAAATTTGAATCTAGAAATTCTAACATCAAAATTCAAGACCTAGGCTATTTATGGTTGAATTGTTGATTTATTAGTACCATTTGCTGATAATTACTTTGAACAATTAAAAGTAAATAAAAGTTAGAGAGGTCTTTGGAGTTGTCTTAATATAGAATGTAATCTTAAAGCAATTTAATTTATCAAACGTTTCTTCTTCAAACATATATTCAGTCTTTAATGTTTGCAAGGCACCTTGAGAGATCATGTGGAAGATACTCTCAATCTTAGCGTCATGTTTTCTGATCCTTTGGATACAAAGCAGATGCCTAGAAAAACTTAACATTCTTGTGCAGATATTAAGTCAGCAGGTGGTCAAGCGTCTATTTTTGTGTTTCTTGACAGGCATTATATGAAGCAGGAGAAAAGAGAAAAGGGACAGATGTGAAAGTGTTCACTACCATTCTTACCAGCAGAAGCTTTTCCCACCTTCGCAGAGGTAAGAAGGAAACAAAGGGTTCCCAAAACCTGTTTATAGAAGATGCAGTTTTTTTGAGGGCAAATAAGAGAAAGGAAAGCAAAAAGTCTTAATCAGCAGCATCACTCATACACCCAATGAATATTGTATAGCGCTTCTGACCCCTTATTGATCTTTGTGCATTCAATGTCTTATAGGAATCGTTTTATAGTATTTGAAACACCTTTTGTGACTTTGGCCTTAGAGCATTATTTCTTTATTTTCACTATTTCTATTCCCCCAAAATATTTGGAGCAGATGTGACAAAGTATATACATACAACAGAATGCATGAAATGACAATAAAGAAAAACAAAAAACTCAGGACTAAGTAAAAAAAAAAAGTGTATATAGATGCTCCAGAAACAAAAACCAAAAGGAGTTTTCCCCTTTTAGCACAGATGTTGCTGAGCCTACTGGAAGCCACGGCAAATAGAAAGTCATAATAATTACCCAAAATTCTAATAATAGCACGCTGATTTCTAATGCCAAAATTAAGTGAAACTTACTATACGGATTTTTATATAAGCGAAGATCCATTTGCTATGGCACTTAGCTTTGATGTAGCAAGTGTTATGATTGTCAATCACATGCCATTTCTAATAAATGTCAACACTTGCAAAATTTTCCCCCAAATATGCAAGAACACCAAAATAGCCATGTGATTTACATTCATAGGAGAAGATGAAGTATCCAAACTATACTCAGTTCAGTAATTAGCTTTAAAATATCTTGTGAGGTGCAGTCATCCCAAGGAGTGCTTTGAGTCAGTTGCCCTGATTTTGCTAAAGTTTGCTAAAGAATGGGATGGTTTCTACATTCAGTGTTTAAATGTTTAAATGTCACATTCAGTGTTTCAGAAGTACGCCAAGTACAGTCAGCATGACATGACCAAAGTGCTGGACCTGGAGATGAAAGGTGACATCGAGAAATGCTTCACAACTATCGGTACGTAGTCCTGGAAGGAGAAGAATTTTCTAAGTGAAAATTGCATCATCATTGCTGTCCCATAATTAATAAACCAAAATAGAGCAAAAGCAAAATAACTCAGATATAGTCCATCTAAACTTCAGAGAGAGGCAACATGTGAGATAATGGCAATGCATAGTTAGCTAAATGTATACAACGGCCTTCTTAGTAATAACAGATATCATTCCCTTTAGAAAAATAGATATGCAGGTGGAAAATATGTTCTGAGCCCCCACTTATGCCACAAGATGCACCAGGCTGGACAATAGCACAGAGGAAAGTCAGAATGGTCGTTAAGATGGAATTTGGAATTAGATAACAGATTCTAATCCTGGTCTGTCACTTGCCAATTGGATAATCCTAGGCAAGCCCAGAGGTTTTGATTCAGTAGTTCTCTGATAGCTTCTGACAAGGTCTTTAAAAGAAAAAGACATTGAAGTTCTCTCATGTTATTCAGCTGACCAGGTAGGGCTGAGAACCTGTGTTCTAAAGCAGCTTCTTAAACACTAATGTGCACAGGAATCCCCTGGAGATTTTGTCAAAACACAGATTCCCATCTTACTAGGTCTGGCGTGGGGCCTGGGATTCTGCATTTCTAACAAACTCCCAGGTGATACCAATTCTTTTGGTCCAAGGATAACATTTTGAGTAGCAAACTAGATCATCTTACTAATTGACATATCTGTTAGCGTTTTTTTTTGGCAGCTGCCTCTTACAGCCTGTCCTTTCCCATTTTTTTCTTGTTATGACATGAAAAAAGCATGTATTACATGCCAATATGGCTTCTGACACCACCTGGTTTCCACATTTCTAAGAAGGGTATGCTCAGAATAGCATGAAGCTGCTATTGTTTGTCTTGAAGATCATAGGAGAGAGGTGATGGTGTTATGAGGAAAGAATATTAAAAACCAACATCTAGAGAATAGCTTCTCATGAACAAAGTATCCATATTGAGAAGGGGATGGGAAACAGGGGTGAATAGAATCTTGCTTGTTGCAAAACCCTGTATCTACTATTTCTTTCATATGCATCTTTCTTCTTTTGGGCCATATCAATATGTCACTAAAATGTGCCTCTCTTGCAGTGAAGTGTGCCACAAACAAGCCGATGTTCTTTGCTGAGAAGCTTCATCAGGCCATGAAGGTAAGATTCTACTTATATGATTTGCTTAGGGTGGAAATTATTGTTAGTGGAGAGAACACAACACCCCAGATTGTTTGAAAACTACACATTTTTATGAATATATTATCATTGGTTTCAGAGAGGAAAGGAGAGGGGAGAGAGAGATAAAAACATCAATGATGAAAGAGAATAATTGATTGGCTGCCTCCTGCATCCCCCTACTGGGGATTAAACCCGAAACCTGGGCATGTGCCCTTGACTGGAGTTGAACCCGGAACCTTCGTTCTGCAGGCTGGCACACTAGGGCATGAAAACCACACATATTTTAATATTTTTCCATTAAAAAGAATCATGGTTCCATCCAATGCAAGAGGTAAAACACTTCCTTATTAGAATAAAATGGTTAGATTTGTTGTATTTTTTATAGGTAAGATGGTAAGGCGAGCTTGTCGGTAATTTGTGAGTTACTCATGCTTTGCATAGAAGCGGAGTCAGCATAGGAAGGGTGATATAATTTCGCTTTTAATGAGTGATTTTAGTAACTTACGTCTGCTAAAGTTGTGAGTTTTATAATCTCTTCTAAGTTTAATTTGTTTTTTATTAGTCTGTCTTCCATGCCATCGGTTAATATGTCATTCTAAGCTTTTAAAATGTTGTGCTAAGATTACTGAAGTAGAAGGCGTTACTAAGATGTATTGAGCTACACTTCAACCATTTTAACTCTATTCTCCTGCTTGCATCATATTATATAGGATGCCATCTGTATACTTGTACTGTGAAAAGTTATAAAGTTGTCTTTTTTTTCCCTTTAGCAACTCCAAAAGAAGGAAGTCTTGAGATAGAGAGAGATCTAACCATTCAATTAATAGGAAAGAGTCCTTATGAAATGCTAGGCATTGTGCCATTATGTACTGGGCAGTACAGTTCCTGAGCCCAGATCTGCTCTATTTAGTGGGCTAATCCGATGGGTAATGATGAGCAGCTAGTATTGTAGAAGAAGAGAAGAGTATCCTCTACCCCTAGACTTTGGATGTCAATTGTAGCCTTGTTCTCAGCTAAACTAAGACCTGACAGTGAACAGGAATTAGCCAGATGTGAACAGGGCTGGAAGAGAAGGAGAGATCCAGTAAGGTTGGCCCAAGAGGAGGAGGTAGCATTACCCTTTCAAGATAATAAGTACAGTTAGAGCAATGGTGCATGGTAGAAGAGGTTGTAGAATTAGGCAGGGCATTGCAAGCCCGGATAAAATGCTTGGTTTTTATCCTATGAGAAAAAGACCATTGAAGGATTTCAAGTAGGTGAATTAGATGATCAGACTTGCAATTTAGATAGTTCACTGTATTTGTAATTATTGAATAGTTTAGAGAAAGGAAAGACTGGATGGTGGAAGGCCAGTAAAAGCTCTTAACATACTGCTGATGCAGCAGTTGGGTTCATAATTTTTATGAGACTTGTGTAAAGTGTGTGTGTGTGTGTGTGTGTGTACTTTAATGTAGAGATGGTTTCTCTATAGAACTATATGAGTTAACAAAAGAGCTTTACATTCAAACCCATATCCTGCTTTAGCATGAGTATGCTCTGAATACGAGACCGTTAACCCTCACTTGTTTTGGACAGGGTGCTGGAACACGTCATAAGATATTGAACAGGATTATGGTTTCCCGTTCTGAAATCGACATGAATGACATCAAAGCATGCTATCAGAAGTTGTATGGTATCTCTCTCTGCCAAGCCATCCTGGTATGTTATGATGTTGATAATGCTACTCCCACAAATAATATCCTTTTTGAAAGAGAAAGGCTGACTTACTGTATCTATAAATTTTATATGTAAGATTAACTCATTATATTAGGCTACATAATTTATAAGTAAATTTAACATTCACTGGTAAAATCTACTAGTAAGTTCTATACTGAAAAAATACTCAAAATTTTCAGCATTTATAGAAAATTTAGTTTCTCCTACATAAATTTAGCAACCAAAACATTTTTAGCAGGGAGATATAATGATTTATTTTGCAATGAATATTGATCAGAGGGTTAGAGACTTATTATTCTAAGTTTTTCTTTAATTTTTGTCATATGTAATATGTATAAAATACATGTTCATGTGTTCTCATTATAATACTAAGAAATAAAATATAATGCTATAAAGTAAAGGCAAGTCCAGGGTTTTGAAGTTATTGAAAGATGGGTGACTATTTAATTTGTTATATATAATGAATCACTGTAATCTACTGAGAAAATCACAAGCTTATAACTTTCTCTGGTGAATGAGTCAGATATTCCTTAAGAAGATCTGAAATGATCGTTGTGTTATATTTACTCAATTCTGCATGACATCTTATTCTTGGAAAATAATAGCTCTAATACACAACATAATCACTTCAGAGAAGTTCACAATCTGAATCTTGACAGGTATTGCTTTTACATAATAACCCACTAACAAATATCAGTTATCTGCTATATGAATTAAGTTATTTAATTAAATAAATAATATTCATATCGAAGATCCTAGATAATTGATGTACTGTGATGTAGGTTCTACTACTCTTCAGTCTACTAAGACTATAATTACTCTGTTATTTAAAAATACGTTATATTGATTATGGTGTCAGGTAGCATTAAGTAATACTCTATTTTTAATCAACAGGATGAAACCAAAGGAGACTATGAAAAAATCCTGGTGGCTCTCTGTGGAGGACAATAAACATTCCTTTGACGATTTCAAGCTTTTGATCAGAAGATTTTTAAATCATATCTCTATGCCAGG
>NW_006300104.1:2259435-2274868 GCF_000327345.1 Myotis davidii | reverse complement strand
TAGCTAACTGCTTTCTGAAAACTATAGCCTATAAATCATTTTTATATCACAACTCTGTATAATAGAGATAAGTTTTTAAAAAAATATATTTGTTCCAAACTGTAAAACCCCATAACAGGTTATTCTGTTAACATTACCTGAGAAAGATGTTTATGTAACAGAAAATAAAATGATTTTACAGGACAATTAGTGTGTTACTGGTTCTTCTGTTCCGATTTTCTTCTGTGTGTAATGTAGTGGTTTAATTTAACATCAGGGGATAGGAGCCTGCATACTAAATTATAATCATTTAATGACATAGATATTACATATTCAATTAAAGAAAATACAGAGTTAGAAAAAAGACTCCTTACATTTTATCATCTTGGTACAGATTATTGAGAGTGTGTCTGTCTAATAATGGATTCATTGCATCAGTGATTGTAATAATTGGACATTCTGCTATATTTTGTGAGTCAGTGTAAAGAAAAAATGGCAACAGCAATAAAAATTTCTCACTTAAAAAAATAAGACAGTTGCAGGTTTAGTTTTCTAGGACAATGTCAAACTGTTTTCCAGAGTAGCTGAGTCCTTTTACTTTTTCACAATAAGCATACCAGCGATCCAGTTTCTCCACAGCTTTACCAGCATTTGGCATTGTTGCTGTTTTGTATTTTGGCATTGCTGTCTCTTTATTGTTGAGTTTTGAGAATTCTTTATGTAGTCTAGATACCAGTGCTTTGTCAAATATGTGGTTTTCAAAACTTTCCTTTCAGTATACAGCTTGCCTTTTTATCTTCTTAATAGAGTCTTCCTCAGAGCCAGTACATTAAATTTTAATGAGGCCCAGTTTTTCAATTTGTTTTATTTCATTGATTGTGTTTTTGGTGTCACATCTACAGACACTTTACCTAACCTTAGGTCCTGAAAATTTTCTTCTGTTTTTTCCCCCCCTAAAAATGTTATAGTTCCATTTTACAGTTAAGTTTGTAATCCATTTTGAACTATTTCCTCTCTCCCTTCTACTCCCTCTAAAAATCAATGGAAAAATGTATCCTCCAATGAGGATTAACAAACAAACAAACAAACAAATAAAAAAAGAGCAAAACATCTGAACAGGCCCGTCACCAGAGATATTAAGGTGGTAAGTAAGCATGTGACAGGATACTCAACATCATATGTCATTAAGGAATTGTAAATTAAAACGAGATATTGCTACCCATCTGTTAGGATGGCTAAAATTCATCTCATGTAGGCGCAACAGGAACTCACAATTATCACTCATAGGAATGTAAAATGTTACAGCCATTTGGAAAGACAGGCAGCTCCTTACAAAGTGAAAGTGTCATTGTACAATTCAGCAATCACACTACTAGATAGTTACCCAAACGAGCTGAAAAGTTATAGCCACACAAAACCTTGCACACAAATGATTATACCACTTCATTCATATCCAAACTTTGGAAGCAACCAGGATGGCCTTCAGTAGGTGAATAGATAAACTGTGGTACGTACACACAATATAATATGTATTATTCAGTGATAAAAAGAAATGATGTATCAAGACATGGAGGAACCTTAAGTGCATACTGCTGAACTAAAGGAGCCGATCCGAAAAGGCTACATACTGTGTGATTCCAACTATATGACATTCTGAAATAGGCAAAACTCTGGAGACAGCAAAAAAGATTAGCAGTTGCCACGGCTTGAGGGAAGGTGGAAGGGATGAGTAAGTGAAGCACTGGACATGTTTAGGGTGGTTACATTATTTTGTAAATATTGTGGTGGTGGGTACATGCATTATGCATCGGTCAAACCTACAGAACTCTACAAAGAGTGGCCCCTTATATAAATTATAAATTTTAGTTAGTAATAATGTATCAGTATTGGTTCATCATTACTTCTGCCACATTATTTTGGTAACAAGCAGGGCACAAGACTGCTCAGGTTTCAGAGAAGGGTAATTACATTTCACCTCTTACAGGAAAGTGGCATGGTCTTAGATGATTTGGGGAAGAATGGAGATACTGTGACCACCACTTTTGTAATAGCTAATATGCCATATGTAGGACGATGGCATGCCTTTACATGCCATGTGACATCATTTGCGATATCTTACATGAACTGTCTATGCAAGTTATTATCATTATAATATGGGAGCAGAGAAGTAAGGAGGGTTGTGACTTGGAGCCCGAGAGATCCAAGTTTTAGTCAAGCCTCCACTGCTTACTAAGTGACCCTGACCATAATAATTACCTTTTCTAAGCTATAGTTTTTAATTAGTGTAATATTACTACTGTTACTACTGTTACTACTACTACTACTACTACTACTACTACTACTACCACCACCTGCCTCACAGAGTTACTATAATTCTAGAAATAATGGAGGTAAAGTAACTGACACTTACTAGGTACAGAAGAAATTAAAGGGGAAGCTAAACATGAAATCACCTAAAAGAAAATGAAAATAAAAAAAACAACAACATTGCTTCCAAATATTAAGATATTTGGTAACGATATGCCAATCAGCCAATATAATTGAATGAATTTTTACTTTTTATCCACATCTTTTGCTATAGATGACATAGACCTGGTGATGATTAAGCTAATTCTTAGCTCCAAACTGAAATGACGTTGAAAAAGGGAATGAAATGAGAAAAAAATGTTTTTCTTGCACTGGGGTTTGTGCCGCAACTTCAGGGCGAGCCAGAAATGCAGGAAGAGAAAAGGCTCTCGCTGTCCTGAAACTCAAAATGCAGCCACGCGGAAACGGTCCTTTCCTTGGGATGTTGACTCAGAAGCCAAGGCGACCCACCTTCCAAATCCTCCCTGTGGCTGTGATGCGAACACAGTGCACCTCCGTGCCGCTCTGACCGCTGCTGACTCCATGGCCGGGAAGAATGACTCGGAGCAGGTGCGCACCTTCCCCTCATTCGGGGTGAGTCAGGCCGCCTGCCTCCAACCCCAGCCCGCCGCCCTGACCACGGGGCGCGGCGGCTCACCTTCTCCTGCCTCCTCACTCTGCTCAGTGCAAAATGAAGACAGTGGTGGCTGCGAGGGAAAGGAGGGTCTGCCATCGCAAAACACGTCTTTGGGGAATATTATGTTCAAGCTGGTTGTTTTTCAGAAAATGAAATAAAAGAGCCAGGAAGAACCTGTGACCTCCCCTCAGCCTGCCTACAAGAGTTTAGAGAGAAGACCCGCTCCAGGGAGGGAAATGCCATCAGAGGGAACTGTGGCTTACTATGAACTGGCAGAGGCAGAACCCAGCGAGTCCCACTCCGCGCTGTGACCGTTGTTTCTGGGTGGCCCGGCAAGAATGTGCTTACCAAATGTGTGCTCCTTCCCATCCACCTGTGAGGCTGACCTTCCCTTTGTTGTCTAGACCACCACTCTCCCCTCCCTCCTAAGCTGAACGCCAGGTAGAAGCCGCAGGTACCGGATTTGTCCTGGGGTCCCCTATTCTCACAGAACCCTCATTAAATTCGGTTATTTTGTCCCGTTAATCTGTCTCGTGTCAATGTGATGATCAGATCAGCCAGAAGAACTAAAAAGAAAAGGGGGACGTTTCCTGTCCCTCACAGTTGTGATGAAAACGAAATGACTACTAAGCATCTAGCACATATAAAAAAAACACCCTCAATAAATATTAATTAATAGTAGCTGTTGCTACTCTAAGGAGTTTGCAATGCCTTTCTACCAAAGAAACCTTCCTCTGATATGATAATACATTATGAAATGCCCCATAATATCAGAAATATCAGATCACTTCTAGCTATGGCAAAGGTAAATGGAATGAGATTTCTTGCCTGTCATAAATGGTTATGTTCTTTAGATTCTTGTCTCCCTGTAGATTATTAAATTCAATAGTGTCAGCCTTATGAGAGCTTATATATTGACTATTTTTTCCTATAAAGGGATAGGAAACTACAAAGGCATCCAATGTAAAGGTTGGGAAATCACCTGTGAAAGGAGCAAAAAATTAGGTATGAGATAAAAGAAAGGAAATGAAAATGACTTGAATATAACTGTTCATTAAGGATTTCACTCTGTGTGTCTGTGTGTGTATTTATTATATGTTGGTTAATCCTCACCCAAGGATATTTTCCCACTGATTTTCAGAGAGAGTGGGAGAGGGGGAGAGCGAGAAACATCCATGTGAGAGAGACACATTCATTGGTTACACTCGCATGGGCCCGACCAGGGTGGGAAGGGGATGGGACCGAGTACACTCGCATGGGCCCGACCAGGGTGGGAAGGGGGTAGGCACGTGCCCTTGACTGGAATCAAACTTGGACCCTTCAGTCCAAGGGCCAACGCTCTATCCACTGAGCCAAACCGGTTTGGGCTGTGTGTGTTTATTTTAGGCCTGTAAACAAAAGAAACTTTCATGGCAAGCTTTTCTAAAACAAAGGGTTTGTTGAGACCTGGATGAAATCTAAACCACAGCAACAGGGCCAGGAGGGAGAGAGAAACACGCCCACTGTCCTGGCATTGATGGCGGTTTTACACATTATGTTTGGGGGAAGAAAGATGTGTTTTTCTGAAAGAATTTACATGAGCTACAGATAAGTGGGGGCAGGAAAAAATGCATCTGAGGTAGGTCTATGATAGGTGCACAGTTTGTCAGTGAGAAATATTTACTACTTCTGAGTGGTTACAGGCAACAATCCTGACAGTTCATCACGGGAGGGATGCCGTGGGGTCGGGTAGTCACCCCAGAAGGCGATGGAAAGCTCTCACATACATCCAGGAATAGGAGCAGTTTACCCTTCGTTGCCTCACAGCTCTTAATTGGTTAAAGACTCTAGTCTCTTCCTCTCACTCTCCTGCCCACTGTAAGTTAACTTAGGACAGCTCAGAATTTTTCTCTTGTCAGGCCCCACCACAGGAGTGCATAGAAATTCAGGCGTAGTCCCAAGCTGAGTCATCTACCAACAACCCATGCGGAAAGAATACTGCTTTGTCTTGGCCAGTCTAATGGAAATAAATGTCTATTTTCTTGCTTCTAACTGGAAACAATTATTGTCATTCTGTTTCCATGAAGATTGTGGCCGCTGGAATGTTTGTGTTGTCAGAATGCAAGCCAACAATTGATTTCAAATGCCTCGTCTTTTATACTTTAAATATTTTATCCTGATTGATCTAGTGTCTGTGTATTTTATTTTTAAATTTTCTATGTTCATATTTCTAGTTTAGTCTTACTAAATGTATTAGCATGGGGAGGGAGGGGTCAGAAAAACACACACAGAACTTCTTTACATAGTCATATAGCAAAAAACAACTTTTTCTGAAAAATATATCTTATTGATTTTTTACAGAGAGGAAGGGAGAGGAATAGAGTTAGAAACATCAAGGAGAGAGAAACATCGATCAGCTGCCTCCTGCACACTCCCTCCTGGGGATATGCCCGCAACCAAGGTACATGCCCTTGACCAGAATCGAACCTGGGACCCTTCAGTCCACAGGCCGATGCTCTATCCACTGTGCCAAACCGGTTAGGGTGAAAAAAACAACTTCTATGTTAATTTTCAAATGGAGAAGAAAGAAAAAAAGCAAAAAAACTTATTGGTTTGTCTCTAGTGGGATTAAGAAAATAAAGCCACGTGACAACTTGAAGATGCAGAGAACCTATAGCCAAGCCTGGCTGCAGGGCAAAACCAAAATGTGGGCTCCTTGAATGAAAGCTATTGAGAATTTCAAGACAGTAAGAGCAGACCATCTAACCCAGCGGTTCTCAACCTGTGGGTTGTGACCCCTTTGGCGGTCGAATGACCCTTTCACAGGGGTCGCCTAAGACCATCCTGCATATCAGATATTTACATTATGATTCATAACAGTAGCAACATTACAGTTATGAAGTAGCAACGAAAATAATGTTATGGTTGGGTCACAACATGAGGAACTGTATTTAAAGGGCCAGAAGGTTGAGAACCACTGAATTCTAACTGAACATGAGGCTTTTCTGAACGAGGGGCAATACTACACAGGCTGCGTACCATGAAGCGGACCCTGAATGTAACTCCTTTCGGTCGTCTAAAAATAATCCATTCTTCTTCACAAGCCCTCATATTCAGTTTAAGGAGAGGAAAAATAAACTTCTAGTGCCATCTGGTGTGAATTTTAGTCTGATTTAAAAATCTACTTTTAGATACTCCTCTATATCGTATGTCTAGGAACAAAAAGCTTAGTTATATCAGTTTCTCTTTTACTTCCTTTTCTGGCCACAGTCTAAAAATTTTTGGAGTGTCACCTTAGCTGGTTTGGCTCAGTGGATAGAGCGTTGGTCTGTGGATTGAAGGGTCCTGGGTTTGATTCCGGTCAAGGGCAGGTGCCTGGGTTGCGGGCTCAATCCCCAGTAGGGGGTGTGCAGGACGCAGCCAATCAATGATTCTCTCTCATCATTGATGTTTCTCTCTCTTTCTCTCCCCGCTCCCTTCCTCTCTAAAATCAATGAAAATATTTTCACAACAATATGTGTGGTTTTCTGGCTCAGTATCCCCTGGCCCTGTTGTTTGCTGGTTAACGTCTCTCTTCTACCTGGGGGAACCTGACAGTGGAGACTAATGTGGGGTGTGAGTGTCTGGCTATTTAGTCTACAGAGGAACTGTCATTTAATTTTAAATGAGATAGCATTCAGAGTTAATTTTTCTGCCAGTGCTTGGGAACTTGGAAGAACGACTCTATTAACAAAAGAAAAAATGAGGCGGTTTAAATTTGCTCTAGATTTAAGCTAAGACTCATGTGAGATTTATGATCTAGTCATGTATGATCATTTTTCAAAGGTTGTTCCTTTAAATTACAAGTAAATATTGATTTATGTTTTGGGTAAATTTTATGGATTTTTCTAAAACAAAAATAATCTAACAAAAAAACCTACTTATAAAAAGACAAATTTGACTGATTTAAAGGAACAGTGCAGAAAAATCATTTATTAAATAATGTATATTTTACAAAGTGGATGCAGTTCTTTATTTCTCCTCATTTCTCAGAGTTATGATGGATTCCATGAGAAGATATACAAATGCATCTAACAGTGAGGCATTTGTACCTCATGGGACTCATTATTGCTAATTTCTATTTTAAATCTTTTCCTTTGCTAGTTCTTTCCTATCTTTATTTTGAAGACTCAAGAACTTTCCATCTTAAAGGACAAAACAAAATCAAAAGAGAACAAACGGAGTAAAATAAAAACCAAACCAAACACCGGTTCATTATATACCCCTGGCATCTGCTACCATCACCCGCATAAACTACCAATTTCAATTAAGTAATGGGTGAAGCATCATAGGGGCTGTCCAGAGAAAAATGGCATTAATACAGAGCTGAGAGGAGGCACTCTGAACCACGGGGCTATTCACTACTTTTGTGGTACTTTCTTGGAGGTGAATATATCCACATAGGGGCTACGGGCCTCCTTGATCCTTTGTTCATGGGGCACCAATAATGCTGCTTAGAGTGCAAAGGTTTCATAACAAAAATGTTTTATCCTAAGTATTTACATTGTACAAAGAATAAAATGATAAATATGCATAATTTAAGGACAGCAAAGAATATTATAACTTTCATAAAAGAAAATGATCACAAATAAAGGAAACTGTGAACTTATTTAAATATTTTAAAAATGCATAAATATAGTGAAAATTATTATTCAACATTCTAACAAATAATAAAAGACTAATATGCAAATTGACCAAACAGCAGAACGACTGGTCGCTATGGCACGCACTCACCACCAGGGGGCAGTTGCTCAATGCAGGAGCTGCCCCCAGCCTGCCAGCCTAGGCAGGTGCCAGTGGGGCCCCCTGATCACTCTGCTGGTCGCCCCACAGATCGGCCCTCATCACCAGCCAGGCCTAGGCACCCTACCCAAGCATGAATTTTGTGAACCGGGCCTCTAGTTGCTATATCTTTTGTATTTCCAGAGATGTGAAGAAAATGCTAGAATGAAAAATGCTGAAATACTACACGTAAAGAATTTCTCAACTTGTTGAGGAAGTATATATATATATATATTTTCTTTGACAGAAGGCACAGAACTGAACTTTATGTTTTAGGCATGATAGTCATATTGTATAAAAAGCTTGTAGGTGGAGGTCATAGTTGTCATACAAATGACATACATAGTTGTCATTACTCATTTGTGCTTTTCACCACCTTCCTCCAATATTTCCATTGTTTTCCTCCAAGAGAATCTGCTTTTTAAGTACAGTATGTCAGCATCTTTTTTCAAATATGTATTAGCCATAGCATTTTGCAGTATAACTTTTACATTGTTCCCAAATGTGCAAATTCATAATTTATTTCAAAATTATTAATAGTGGAAGTTTTCTACCTTGGCTTCATCCAATTTTTTAACTTTACCGCCATCTAGTGATGAACTTTAAAAATTTCCTCCTAACTATGTACAAAGCAGTGTGTAAAAAAATATCAAGAACTGGAAAAATGTTGTATTTCTTCTTAGGGTTTATAGTGTAGCCCAGAAGACATAGCCTATATAGGAAAAGTATGAGAAAACATTTTTAAAAGAATATAAAAGAAAAATGATCAACAATGGGGAAAGCTATATGTCTACACTATTTGTGTAACAGTAATGCTTTCATATGTAATTTCATGTTGATTATTTTAATTGGAAGTCAGGCTTTAGAAAGCTAATTTTTACATTTTCCCTAACTCAGTTCCCTAAAAGAGCTCACCTCAGTTATTGGGTCTGTTTCTTCAGTCTTATTTATTCCTCATTACTCTGCTGAGATAACTGAGAAGTCACCAATTAGCAGTGACTTCTCACTGCTATATAATAACCATTTGTAGTCATTCTTTTCCTGGGATCATTGCATCATGATTCTTTTTTTTTTTTTAAGTTAATCCTCACTTGAGGATATTTTACCCATTGATCTATAGAGAGTGGAAAGGTGGCAAAGAGGGGGAAAAAAGAAAGAAAGAGAAAAACATCGATGTGAGAGGGACACATTGATTGGTTGCCTACCACACATGCCCCCTGATTGGGGCCAGAGATTGAACCTGCAACCCAGGTATGTTCAATTGGGAATTGAACCCCTGTTGTTCTAACCACTGAGCAACACAGGCCCCGGTTGATATATTCTTTTATGTTTTTCCCTCCACCCGTGACTACAGTCCTCTGGTTCTCCTGGTTCTCTCTCCATTTCTCCTTTCCCACAGCTTTCTCTTCCTTTGCTTCCTCTTTAAGTGCTATTGGCTGTCATAGTCCATTTGGGCTACTCTATCAAAACACCGTAGACCAGGAGGCTTATACACAATGGAAACTTATTTCTCATGGTTCTGGAGGCTGGAAAGTCTGGAGTGGTGTGTCTAGAGCGCTCTTCCTAGTTGGCAGACAGCTGACTTTTCACTGTAACCTCACATGCAGAAGGGGAAAGAGGTCTCTTGGGGCCTCTTTTATAAGATCACTAAATCCCACTCATGAGGCCCCGCCTCCTAATCACATCACTTTGGGTTTAGGTTTCCACATGTGAATTGTGGGAGAACACAAGCTCTCGGTCTATAGCATTGGTATCATCCAAGGTGGCATATGCCATACTTGGCTCACGAATGGTCACATGTCAAGATAATTCACATGTATGTGCTTAACTTCCATCCATATTCTGGTGGCCTTCAATTCTAAACATGTACGTGTCGATTTCCCCGAGCTCTAGCCTGGCATCTAGTGACCTGTTGAACACTCGGATGTCCCCCGGGAAACTGAAGCTCACCATGTCTGCACCTGCAATCTGAAAGTGAAGATTTGTCCTGTCGAATAAATGAATGGGTCAGTGAGAGATGGCATAAGGGGTGGCCACCTCTTACCAGAGGTTGCACTGGTAACAAAATAGTAACACAGTGAGGGCACTGACTGCTTCCAGGGAAATCACTGGGGTGGGAAGCAAACAGGAATGTTACCTAACAGAAACACTCTGCTGGCGATTACCGTTATCCACTATCACTGAGCATGAATAACTCCTTTTAGAACTCAGTAACTGGGAAACAGAAGTCTGGCAGAAAAGCATGCTGTCCTTGCAGAAATGGTGGCTTTTAAATGCTCTTTGCTTCCCGTGCTTGCTGCTGTGCCAGCGGACCCTTGAATGTTCTGCAGAGTGCCCAAAGCCATGTCACACTGTAAGGGAGATTTTTAAATGTTTAAGACCAGCAATATCTGACCGAGAGTCTATACCTGACACAAAATGAGAAGATATGAAAAGAGAATATTGACAATAGAAATGTAAGGGAGAAAAAAAAGCACCCACTAACAGATATTATTATATATGAAATCAGATATTATTAACTACTGCTTTCAAGGGCTCCTTAAAATCTATTCCCAAAGGTTAAGTAAATTATTTCCTTTACCCTAGAAACATTTTATTCTTTTCCAGCTGTGCAGAGAAAAAAGAAAAATATTTTGGCTTTTTTGGTCAATTCTTGAGAAAAAAAAACCCAAAAATAGACTTAGAAAATGCCTCAAATCATGGTAAATACTTGTTTTTGTATTTGTACAAATAAGTATTAACATGTTATTAAAGTAAGAAAATGATATATATAATCTATATATCTTCTTCCATCTCATATTCTCAACATATATCATTGCCTTATTTTTATTTCAAATGGTGCAATTTTCCCTAATTTATTCTTGTATTGTCTAAGAAAGCGCTACTCTCTATGGATAAACCATTTGAAATCTTATATTTTTACTTCTTGTGATGGCTTACCTCGATAATTCTTATTACAAACCTATATACTTGTTTCTTAATTTACTAACCTTAAAAATATCTATTAATATCTCTTCTCAAAAGATGAAGATAACCTTTTAATCAATCTCCACAGCCCCACATAATCCCACAAATGTGTGTTAATTATATCATTATTTTGAGTTTTTCTAGTAACTGCATTTGTGCATTTAAATGTTAGATCATTTAAATGTTAGTTGTTTCTGGCTCCAGATAAAAGAAAACCTGATGAATTCTGGCTTAAACAAGCAAGCATGTATTTCCTGCTCATAACAACTCTAGAGGTGAATGGCTCTCGGCTTGGCCCAGGGGTCCAATGGACAGCAGCTCTGCAATCTCTTGGCCATCTCCTCTGTGGCTGACTCCTCACTCATTTGCACCCTAATGAGCTGGAGAGGGTGTGTCCACAAGATTCCTTTCCTCTTTTGTGTCATTATTTGGCATCAGTCATTTCTCCAGAGTCCTGGCTCCTTTTATGGGAGACTGATTTTTAGGAACCAAGCTCTAGTCATATATACTGGAGTGTGATTTCTTTTAAGACTGTTCAACACAGAGCTAGGAAACAAATGCGTGAGTATGCCCACATATCGGTATTTACTTCCTTCCCTGTCTCTCTCTGTGAATTTTGATATTACAGCCCCAGGAAAAAAATATCCACAGTTTTACATGAATCAATTTGCATTCTGACTTGAAAGATCTGACTCTTTGGCATTGGGTTACTGGACACGGTCCTCCTGGAAAGACCAAATTCCTGTGGCACACCAACCAAGTGGAGGTTTGGGTACTTCAGCTCAGGTGAGTGCTGCCACCTGGTGGGAGTCTGTTGCAAGCTCTGTGGCAGTTTTGCCTGGGCCATCTAGGCTCAGTGTCTGGTAACTGTGTTTATACTTACGTAAGTAATTTTTTTTTACTACAGTCTGTATAATTTGATATGAATTGGAAGATTAGTTACAAACAGTCCTAAGTTTTCATTAACAAATAACAATAACATAATTAAGTACATTTGTAAATGACAGCCTGAATTTATTGGCTTTATATTCCAAGAACTATTTGATCCATATGAAATTAATTCAACTTGTTATGTTATTACACTTTATAACGGCCTCCCTTCCAGTGTCTTACAAAAATCGTGGAAGAGATTATTGACAAACTCTGGACCTGGATACTGAGAAACAGTCATTTCTGGAGGCCAAACGGTCTCTGAGGTAAATGGAGTTATTTTTTTTCCATGCAAAGACTGAAGGGAGGGCTCCAATTTGGCTTAGCAAACATTTATTCTCCTTGGGAAAAAATTTAATTTCTAAAGGTAAAATACGAATTACATTCTGAGAAAAATTTGTAAATGGCAGGGAAGTAGAAGAGAATATGACGATTGAGCCCATTTTCACCAATAGATGGAGATATTGTCATTTGTAGGAGAAAGTAATGTCTGGCTACATATTTTTCTGCCTTTGGAAACAGAGAAATTATGTATGTCCTCTGTGACCCTCAGCATGCATTTTCCATCACTCACCCTTCCCCCCAACACACACACATACACACGACAGTGAGCTTGTGCTGAAAGGCACAGAACAAAACTAAAGGACAGCACACCATCACATGAGTTAATAATAGATTGGCCACCATGGAGTGACAAAACAAATTCAGAGAGAAATGCCCAGTGATGAATCTGACATTGTCATTATGGGAGAGGAGCGCAGGTTTCTCCTGAAGAATCAATGCATTTGACATGGGTACGATATACTAGCTGTAACCCCATCTGCTGCAGTGGTCACAGTAACAGAAGGACCCTAAAATAGAACCCCTGTGATAATCTGTCTGGATTACTAAATTCAGTGAGGTCTCAGCAACAAATCAGAGAAATGTTTGAGGAAAAAGATTTAAATGCATCATGAAGTTTTTATCTGCATTATGGAGAAATCCACAAGGCCCCCAATTCGGAGCTAGTGCTTCAGGAGCTGGCTTCCAAACAACCACGCTCATTTTGTCAAAACATCACCTTTCTGTCCTGCCTTTTGCGATTTAATGATGTTAAATCCAATCTCGGAGGCAACGAAAAGGAGCAGCTTTCAATAAGGGCCTGTCTACCCCATTCTCTGGGGTCTACATTTTACACCACAAAGTCCTTATAGGTACAACTTTCTTTTCTTAATGGCGGTAGAGAAGTTAAGAGACCATGTGGATTGTCATGAAAACGTCATTTGAAATAAAGGTCAGGTGGATTGTTGGTGTTTTTTTAAAGACACAAAGATGTGTGTAACCGTCACAGCTATCTAGACAGAAAGGAGTGAAACGTTTTAGAAGTGTGCTCTCTGTGACTGATGGACGAGAGAGGTACTTTTGTGGGCCAGGAACTCAGATTCAGAATCTAGAATAAAACAAAGACAAGTCCCCCTGGCACACCTATTTGCAGCATCGAGGATTAATTACTTTGTGGGCGCTCAGTGCAGTTTTTCCACATGTTAGGAAATCGCATCTAGGCCTTTTGGCTTGTCAGCCCCGCAGTCCCTTTTCAGGGCCAGAAAAGCTCTCCCAGGGTTTCTTTGCTCTGACCTCTGAGACACAGGAAGTTTTCATTTCCTTTGGCACTGTAATTGGTGGTAATCCCCCTTTCCATTTCTTCAGGAGTCTCTCCTCTCTCCACCATGCTGCACCTCCCTGACCCTCATCCAGACAATCCTCTTGTCTTCTCATTCTTTCACCGATAAGCACTTAAAGGAATCAGGGAATGCCGTACTAACAAATACAGTTTTGGTGGGCTTGTTTTCAGCAAAAGCTAGTTATGGAAGGAGCAGGATAGTTAGCCATTCCCATGTACCAAACCAGGTAACCTTGGTATAACGGAGCAGAGACTCTGAGCCCCAGTAGTTTCACAGAAAAGAAAAAACATACTGAAATACAGTTTTTATCATGTCATTCCCTATTCAAAACTGACAGCGATTTGACATCACTAGCCTCGTGTGCCACTTAAATTTTAATTAATTAAAATTAAATTAAATTAAAATTAGGTTTCTAAGTTGCACGAGCCATATTTCAAGTGCTCTGGAGCCTAATGTGCCTACAATACGGGACAGCACAGATAAAGCGCTGCCCTCATCACAGAAAGCTCTCTTGGCAGCACTGGTCTAGAATGTAACGTCAATTTCTGGGTGGCAACTGAGATTGCCACAATCGAAAACCCAATGCCGTAGTCCCATCTTTTTAGCCAAAATCCCTCTAAAAGAGTGTGATCATTCCCACCTATACTTACTTTTACCACAACTTGGATGCACTTCACTCCTTTTGCACTTTGAAATTCAACTGATTGAGCTCTTTCTGTATTCTAACAGCCTTCTTGGCCCTATTATATTAAACTTTTTTTCCCGACATAATAATGATAATTACATTCAGTACTTTTTGGGGGGTAAGTATGTGCATGCTGCTATACATTATTTTTAAAAAATACATATATTTTTTATTCATTTCAGAGAAGAAGGGAGGGGGAGAGAGAGAGAAACATCAATGATGAAAGAGAATCACTGATCGGCTGCTGCCTCCTGCACACCCCACACCGGGGATGGAACCTACAACCCAGGCACATGCCCCAGAGTGGAAGTGAACCCGGGACCCTTCAGTCCACAGGCTGATGCTCTATCCACTGAGCCAAACCAGCCAGGGCTATATGTTCTTAAGGACACTTTTGTTTGTGTATATCTCAAGTCAAATGTAAGTTTCTTGATAAAAGGACTGTAATTGTTACTTCTCTGCATTCCCTCTATGACAAGCATGTCGAACTTAAGGCTAACACAGTCCAAATAAATGAGGCATGTGGCCTGTGGGCTGTGAGTTTGACATGCTTACTCTCTATTGTTTTGTTTGAGCATGAAAGATATTCACGATGCTGTGTAAGCATCATCCCCATTTAGTTTCAGGATGTCTCATCACCCCATAAGGAAACCCTGCACCAACAGTACTCACTCCCTACTGCTCCTGCCCCTGGTGAGCCCTGGGAGTGACACACCCAGGTAGAAGGTCCCATCCATCCTGCCTCTGCCCTCCCCTATGTCTCCCCCCTTACCTCCTCTCCATTATCCCCACACCAGCTCCACCTCGCTCCAAAACTCAGCTGAGCTGAGCAGCCTGCCCTGCCATGGGGGCCACTGGAGGGCGGGGCCTGCACATTCGGACCTGCTCTTTTTCCCTGAAAGCACAGAGCCCCTTCCTCTCTGTCAGGAAAGATCTAGGGAGGCTCAGCCAGTCATAGGGACCACCATGAACATGCTCTCTCCAGGGGAAGTTTTCAGTTGCAACAGCAGGACCCACTTGAGCTTGTGTGAGCAGAAGGAACCTCACAAGGGGGTTCACGGAAGGTGCCAGGAGGTCAGAGCACCAGGTTTGAGGCTTCAGGGCAGGCCACAGCACCCAAACCACAGAGGTCCTCCAGCAGCGACCTCTGCTCCATCCCTGTGTCAGCCCAGCCCACACACCCAGCGTGTCCAGCTTCTGTGAGTGGAGCTCTGCTCAGTGGAGGGGAGTCAGAGAGCCGTCATCTCATTCAAATTCAGGTCAGGTGGCGTCCACTTGGTCTGTGGCTGCCAGATGAGGCCACCATCAATGACATATCTCTTGTGTACTCAGAAAGCCCTCTCCCTCCCCAGCAGGGAACATGGGTCTCCAGGTGGGGTCCCATCAGGCCCTCCCCGGAAGAAGAGAGAGAAGTCCCTAATGGTAGGG
>NW_006300104.1:2247998-2259415 GCF_000327345.1 Myotis davidii | reverse complement strand
AAAGCAGGAGAGTGTAGAGAGGAAGACATTTTTTGTGAATGTCAGTCTTCTAACAGATTTTAAGGTAAGCCAAAGACTTGGAGAAATCAATTTCAAAACACAGATCTGATAAAGAACTGATATATATCTTAATTCTCAACCACAAGAAAACAAACAACCCAATTAAAAATGGGCATAAATTCTGGACAGATACCTCATTACAGAAGATACACAGATGGGGGGGGGGGGGGAGAGGAATGCAAGATGGTAGCAGAGTAAGTAGAAGGTACACTCACCTCCTCCCAGGACCGAATTTGAGTGACAAGGAAATGACAACAATCAACATGAATAACAAATGAAGACTAGCTGAACAGAAGCCTAATAACCAGGGATCACAGAAGAAGCCACGGCCAGAGTGATAGGAAAAATGGAGACACAAAAAGGGCTGGCCCACACCCACACGTGGCGGTAGAGAATATTCAAGGATCTTTCAGCTGCAAAGGTACCTCCTAGAAGCGAGGGGCCTCAACCCCATGCTGGGCTCCCAACCTGGGGCACTAGAGCCTGGGAGAGGTGCCCACCTAACAGCTGGCTCTGAAAACCAATTGATTCCATCTGCCAGGGAGAGATGGGGGAGGGGCCAGAGGGGAGTCTGGTAGAAAACCAGGTGCTCTCTTAAAGAGCCAGCACATAAAGACTCATTTGCAGGCACTCCGAGGAGAAGTGGGTCGGAGCAGACTGGAGTCATACAGGGAGAGGGTTTGAGGGACAGCTGCCAAGGTCTCAGTGCTGAGTCCATCTCCTGCTCCACCTGCAGACACCATCTTTTCCCTCCATAAGGCCCCAGCCATGCTCATGGCCTGTGTAGGACTCAGCTGGCTTTGATCAGCCTGGGCCTGTGGTGCAGACTTTCTTAGAAGGCTCTTAGGAGATCCAAGCAGACTCGGCAGTGGCAGAGACAGCAAGGAGCTCTGGGGTGATGGCCATTGTTTGCTCCTAAGAAGAGAGGCCTCACTGGCATCACTGTTTCATGCAGAGCCCTCCCTCCGCATAGCCACATCTTAATCTGTGTTTAGCCTGATGAACTCTGCTGGCCTCACCCTGAGGGCTCCCTGAGATCCTGCCCCACCACAAAGGTCCGCAGGCCCCTGGCAGGTCACTGCTAGCTTTGGTGTCTGTCCCCTGAGACTTTTGCGGAGTAGCCTCAGGCCGAACACTGGTGCCGAGTTTGAATCTATGAACCCCATTGGTGATTAACACTGGCCCTGGCTCGGGACTTATTGAGAACTTACTCACCCAAATTGCCTCCTGCCAGATGCACTTTCGGTGACTGAGCCTAGCAGGCAGAGGGCAGGTAGAGGCAGATCTGGGGTGCCTTGAGCCTTTTGCTGACCTGCCCCCAGGCTCAGTACTGGTGGAAACCAGCTTTGGTGTGCACACTGGTCCCTACCACACACACCAAGGCTCAGCAGAGGCAGCTCCGAACTGTGGGTCACTTTTGTAGCTCCAAACTGACGGCCAAGGGTTGGTCACAGGCAGCGTCAGACATTGACCTGCACCTGAATGCCTCCCCAAAGGCCCCAGAACAAACACAGCCAGGAGCGGGCTTTAGAAGAAGATTAGAGCACAATTCCATTAGCTTCGTGAGCAGCACACCCAAAGAAACATCCTGGCAGTCACCAGAGCCTGCTGGGATGAATTCCGCTTTGGGAGGTCAATCCCCACAGCAGCTCATACTGGTCAGGGTCGATCCTCATTGTCAGCCAGACTGAGGGTCAATCCCACCCACTGGTGCGTCAGCAGCAGTCTGGTCTCAACTACAACAGCAGGGTTCACATGACCCACGCAGGGGATCTTCCTGGAGCACCTGGCTCAGGCAACCAGGGAGACTGCACCATTGAGCCCCACAGACACCTACTACAAAAGGCCGTCATACCAAGATTGGGAGGCATAGCAGATCTACTAGTACTTAAAACACAGAAACAAATACAGAGAGGCAACATGAAAAGGCAAACAAGCATGCCCCAAATGATATAGCAGGAGAAAACCTCAGGACAAGAAGTGAATAAAGTGGAGGCAAGCAATCTACCTGATACAGAGCTCAAAACTTAGGGAAAAAATTCAATGAGAACTTAAACAGAGATAGTAAGAAAAAAAAAAGAGACATATAAACCAACAAAAAGAGCCAGTCAGAAAGGAAAAATACAAAAGCTGAAATAAAAAATTCACTAGAAGGAATAAACAGTCGGTTAGATGAGGCAGAGGATGAAACCAGTGATTTGGAAGACAGCAGAAAACACCCAACCGCAGCAGGAAAAAGAATTGATAAAGTTGAGTCTCGTTGAAGGGACTTCTGGGACACATCAAGCATAACAACAATGCTCCCCAGATAAGGAAAAGCTAAAGGAGACTATGAACTTTAAACGCAGGAACTGTATGTCCTATTTATATTTACTTATGTTGGTATTTTTCCAGTGGGCACAGTGTAAAAGCCATGGGGGACTGATGCATTTCAGCTGAGTGAATAGCAGTGTGGTTAAGTACTGTGTGAACATAATGATCAGCTCAGTGCCTATCATATAAATAAAGCTTCAGATGGGCGTCTGTGATAGAAAGCAGGAAACAACTGAAAAATGATAGGAAAAGCATTGCTAGCACATGGTGTAAAGCTACCAAATCATTAATTCATTTGTCTTGGTTTGATTTCCTCCAGGAGAAGATCCTGAGACAAGGGTTCCAGTAAATAGCATGTTGGTTAGGAGGCGATTCCAGGAAGCACTAGAAGGGGAGTAGGAAAGCTAGACAGAAAGGGAAGAAGGCAGGCGATAAAAGCAAACTCCCACTGTGGATACTAGAGCTTAATCCTAATAGGAAACTCTGGGAAACAGACTAGAACAAACACCTCCGAGTTATGCTCCCTAATGGGTAGAGGTGCTGGAGTGTTTATACAGTTACTCTCACTACTGGTTGGCTGGGGGTGCTCCTGGGGGATGTTAATTCCTCGGCATTTCTCACCTGCCACGGCCGAGTAGAAACATGGGCTTCGAGGCCAGAGATTATTCTCAATTGAAGAACTGCAAATGTTGGAATTTGGAAGTAGGGTTACGATGCAAAGTCCAAGTTGGAAGTAGGGTTAGTAGAAAAAGCGCTGACATTTCATTGTATGCATTATTTAAGAAAGAAAGAAATATTTTTCTTTAAATTTCATGCTTTATTTTTTCTACATTTACTATGTTTTTAGAAAATAAATACTTTAAAATATTTTGGATTTAACTACTTAATAAATGGAACAGTGAGGTGTTCATTTTGGTCTACCATAGAAGTATTATTAAACCTTAAGGATGTCATGAATCAAGAAACTTTGCCAACCATTAACCTACCTCTTCTTTATGAAAATTTGTGTTTGAACTTTTGAGAGAAACCTTTCCCTAGGTAATATCTATGGATTGTATGAGTCTATAAGAACAGGCCTACCTTCTATACACTAAAATCATCTTACATTTCAGCAGCAGGAGAAATTGCACATGACTATATGGACACACTGTATTTCTGCATAAATGGCAAACACATGTCATATATATTGATGTGTTCTTCCTGGTAAGAGACTATAATTTTTATGGAAAATGTGGTCAAAATTTTTTGGATATTGTCTTTGAGCATCAAAACACCCAGGGTGCTTAACTTCAGAAGAGATTCCTAACTCTTCCTTTGGCATCTTTGCTCAGAATAAACAATAAGCTAGTTCTGGCTTAAAATCTTGCTACTTTTACATAATCTTTTAAACAGCATGTAGACAGATATATCACCTGTCATGACAAATTCAGGTGACTGTGGTATTTGTTATTAGTCTTACTATTTTATTTTATAATTTCAATTGTGTCTCTATGTTCAACAGTTTTAATTGCTTACATTTTATATTTTATGTCATTAAAATATCTTCTATAATAGGCAAATAATTCATTAGATAGTACAGAGATGAATGATTTCTAAATTTAAAAATTAATGTAAAACACACTGATAAAAATATATTATTATCCTATATAATAAAAGCCTAATATGCTAAGTGTCCAACTGTTCATTCGACCATTTGACCAGTTGCTATGACCCACACTGACCATCGGGGGAAGACACTCCAACCAGTAGGTTAGCTTGCTGCTGGGGTCTAGTTGATTGGGACTGGATGAGACGGGCCGGACACGCCCTGAAACCCTCCTGTGGCCCCTCCCTGGCCTCTAAAATATGTCTTCTAATTAATTTCCTTTCAATGTGCATGAATCCGTGCACTGGGCCTCTAGTATTTATAATAATCAAAACTATAACATAATAATGTCTATTGGATACTTATCACACATAGTCCCTATGTGGTTTTCAATGTATGTACCCATTTCATCCTAACAGCACCCTATGATGTAGTTTTATTCTTATCTCATTTGGGTTGCATCTATCCTGTAGGAGATGCTGTTGGTGTCCCACTTTATTCTATTCAGGCAGCGGTTCTCAACCTGTGGGTCGCGACCCCTTTGGGGGTCGAACGACCCTTTCACAGGGGTCGCCTAGGACCATCGGAAAACACATATATAATTACATATTGTTTTTGTGATTAATCACTATGCTTTAATTATGTCCAATTTGTAACAATGAAATTGGGGGTCACCACAACATGAGGAACTGTATTAAAGGGTCACGGCATTAGGAAGGTTGAGAACCACTGCTCTAGGGCCTTACCATGCAATGCATGGAGTTCTGACTTAATGCCACATTCTGCTTCTCTTTGTCCAATGGCTTTCTTAATAGCTGGCGCCAGGTCTGCCCTCTTACACAGCAGTCTGCGAGTACAGGAGAACTAGCTCTAACTATTACTCCGCCCATCCACCATTGTTTCCTGGGATAATGTTTCAAATAAACTATTTGCACTTAAATCCTTATTTCAGGGATGGCTTCTGGGGGACCCGAACTAAGAGTCATCTGTCCATTCGCTTGGACATCTATGCACACATAAATATAAAATTGCCTTGAATTGGGGAGAGGAATATGATGTATGTATCTGGGACTGAGAAAGTACTGTCTCAGTCCTTGCATAATATAAATTATTGGGAAGAAGGTACAAGAAAGCAGAACGGATTTCATCTTCAGGAAACGTACTAATAATATAGGTTCAAATAAAGAGAGGTAGCCACATAGAGAAAGCAGAGAAGGGAACAAGTGACCACATTGCACAAAACCGTGGCTGCCTCACAATGCAGCCAACCCCCCAGACTCAGAGGGATAGTAAAAATAATCGGCTACTTCCTGACTCCAAGTTTTCTCCCTTCATTTGGCAAAGTGATTTTGGGAGGCAATAGTAAATTATTTAAGTCTGATGCACTCAGATCTGAAAGGTTGGCAGCCTTCTTATTGTGGGGGGCTAGGTGGCAAGGGCTGGGCTGGCTGGGTACTCTATTCACAAGAATATAAAAACACACACACTCCAACCCATCCGTTTCGAGGCAGAGAGAAGCAGTATCGATCTAGAAAAAGTGGTATGAAGACAGTTCTTTGCTTATTATTATTACAACTTTTTGTTATTATTATTGTTATGTCGCCCAGGTATTGGCATTTCGAAGAATTGTGATTGACAGTAAACTTGGATGAGAATGAAGTTTCCATCAGATCCCTAATTTACTTTGCTTAACTGTTAAAAATGTTTAATTTTTGGTCAATTTCACAATTTTCTGTAAATAATATTTTCCTCTTTGATACTCTTTCTATTTTATTTTAATTTAAAATATTATTTTTACAGTGGTGGTGGTGGTGGTGGTGGTGGCGTGGGTGTGTCTGTATTTCAAAGTAAGCTACCAATATTATTTAATCTATGATTGCTTAAAACGAGGTATTTCTCATTTGGCAGCCTGTTCAGAACTGAAGGGAAGCTGCGTGCTTCTCCATCAGAGTCATTACAGTACATGCTGTGAATGTGAACGTTCATTAGCATTTTATGGATCTATAATTTCTGCTTTAAAAAACAACAACTATGAAAAGCAATTACCCAGCATGATAAGAGCTCTGTTTTAAAGTCAACACCTTTCTCCAGTTTCCTTCCTTTCAGTCTACCTTCTCCATACCTCTGGATATTTGCTTTGAACCAAATAGAAAAATTGGATCATTCCAGATCTCTGACTGGGTCGCTTGTACAGAGCTGGCTCCACTGTGACCAGAAGGGAAGATGGCTCAGGTGAAGCATCAGCTACTGCAGACCATCTGATGGCTTATTACGCGGCTGAAAGGAGAGGGACAAGTGCTGCTCTCGGCGTAGGAAGTGGCCTCTCTGCCATGTGCTTGCTGTGTGACTCTGAGATGCTCAAGTAGCCTCTCATAGCTTTGTTTTATTGTCTTTCGATGGGATCGATACATTCTATCTTGCAGAGTGGTTGTGAATAGAAAAGAAGATGGTGAATGGTAAAGAACTTTACACAGAGCTCAGAGTTGTACAAATACAAAGGTATTACTATCATGACTACTATAAGCAGACATTGGTTTACAAATTGCTGCAACGTGTATTGCTGAATTTGGTTTTCAAAAATGTTACTGCTTTAGGCTTAAGGTGTTTATTTCTTGGGCCTCTCTTCCTTCCTAAACCCTTACCTTTTATTTAATTTTGTGCTTGTCTCATCCCTCCTCTCCTGCCCTGAGCACATTATAAATCTTTTTTATTCCCATCACCCAAGGCCCCTAGAATAGGCTCCACGTGGGGAAGAAGAATGTCTGTCATCTCATCTTTGAATACCCAATGTCTGAAGGGATAGAGTTGGGGGGGGGGTGCCTAACATGTAGAAGATAAGTAATAAATACATTATTACTTGATAATATAATAAAAATATTATTATTTGATAAATGAATGCATCAAGGTATTGCCTAAGAAGAGTTCTAATACCAACTGGAAAGACAATATCTATTGTAATATATTTTTCTCAACCCATGACATATTTAAAATTTATTTATGAAAATGATAATAGATTCTTAAGCAGACAGTAATGTTTTACCAAAATCCTGTTTTAAACATGTTATATACTCTTTGACACTTATATTACTTCCCTTTAACAGAGCACTCTACAAATTCACTGATCATTTTTTTCTCCATTGCTTTTGTTTCATTTTTTCTTTGCCCTGGAGATTGCTATTGTGCTGGATGCAAGCATATTCTAGAAGCTTCATTTAAAAATTAATAAATGTGTTTAATTGGAAAAGAAGAACTGCTATATTTTTACGGGTGGGAAGAAACTTCCTCGCTAGCCTTTATTCTCAGATTCTTTTTCTTTAATGTCACTCTCTGTAGAATTGCTTGATCAACGAAAGCGTGTCTCCTGATGAAAACAGACTGTTCCTCAAAGAACAAATTAAGGACTTTCAGTCCTGGAGGTAAAACACTGTGAGCTCATCAGGCAGTGCTGTAAAACAAATGTGCTATGTGCCTGGCGACTCTGCCACACAATCAACAGGAAGCCTGAAACGCTGAGATGGGCTGATTTGCACATTTTCATCAGGTACTTGCTAATGCAATAAAAATAAGCCAATGGGATTTAAGACTTCTTGCCATGACGTAGCCTCTTGGAATGTTTTAACAAAGTCTTTTAACAGATTATTATTTATTTGGCATTAAATGATTATGTTGAATTTTTTTTATTATTATTGATGTTTTTAGAGAGAGAAGGATGGTGCGGGGAGGGAGAGACAGACAGAGAGAGAGAGAGACAGAAGGAGAGAAGAACATCAATTTTGATGCTCCACTTACTCATGCATTCATTGGTTGCTTCTTATATGTGCCCTGACCAGAGATCCAACCCACAACCTTGGCTTCTGAGGATGACACTCTAACCAACTGAGCTACCAGGCCAGGGCTATCTCTTACATTTTGAAAAGCCATTTCAAATTCCAAATTCTATTTGAGGGCACAAGTAAGTGTAGTACAATAAGAATGACCTCTCAAGGAGCAATGTGGTATAATTCACAGAAGAGAGGAACCGAAGACTCCTCATAAGCCCGTATTATGTCTTTGCCTTGCTTCTTTCTCCTTTTCTTTGTCATTTTCCCCCACCACTTCCATGTTCAGCCTTTTATCTCCCTTATTCTCTTTTTTCTTAGTCTCCAGTTCAAACTTTGTCCACAATGAATGCATGTTTATGGAAAAGATAGAAAGTAGCATAAGTACTGATTTCTTGGGAAGTCATTCTTATTCATTCAACAAATGCTTTATGTTTCAGCAACAGTTGTGTGGTAAGCACTCTGTTAGGCATAAACATGATTTTCAGTAAGCCAGAGTCCTTAAAAGGAATTATTTAAGTGACTGTCTCCCAAATAAAGCTCTGTTATTGTAGGTAAATGTACACTAAAAATTCATAATCCATACTTTTCATTAAATTCTATATGGTTATTTGAATGGTGAATGGTGGCTGGTTGTAGATGAAAGTTTATGAAATGTCCTGCTTTTTTATGAAATACCGAGGCCCGGTGAACAGATTCGTGCACTGGTGGGGTGCCTTGGCCTGGCCTGCAGGGATCGGGCCAAAACTGGCTTTCCGACATCCCCTGAGGGGTCCCAGATTGTGAGAGGGCACAGGCCAGGCCAAGGGATCCCACTGGTGCACTATTGGGGCCAAGGAGGGCCTACGGGAGGGCTCCAGGGTGTGTCCAGCCCATCTTGCCCAGTCCTGATCAGCAGGATCCCAGCAGCAAGCTAACCTATCAGTTGGAGCATCTGCTCCCTGGTGGTCACTGTGCATCATAGCAAACCGGTCAAATGGTCGAAAGGTCAACTGGCTGAATGGTTGCTTAGGCTTTTATTTATTTACTAGAGGCCTGTTGCATGAAGAGATTTGTGCAATAGGCTTTCCATTCCCCTGGCTGCTGGCACCGGTTTTCCTCTGGCACCCTGGACCCAGGCCTTTGCTCCATCCAGAGCCGCCTTCGGTCTTCACTGCTCTGGCCGGCCAGAGCCACTGTCAGTCTTCGCTCTGCCGCTTCATGCCCATGTATGCAAATTAACCGCCATCTTCTTTGTTGGATTAATTTGCATACTCTCCTGATTGGCTGGTTAGCATAGCAAAGGTACGGTCAATTTACATATGTGTCTATTATTAGATAAGATATATAGATATAGATAGATAGATAGATACATAGATAGATACATACATAGATAGATCAGAGGATTTAACAACTGGTGACTAACTTATCTGAATCAGCATTAACATATTCTCAATTTTACACCTCAGTTTAGGTCTTTACTAATGATGTAGCCTATCTAGATGTTTTTAACAGACTCAAATGTGTCATTAATTTGTGAATCAGTGTTGTATAGAAGACCTTCACATGATTTCCTTGTGTATATTTTGGACTTGACAAGACATCATACACTGTAAACCTCAGCCACAATACTGAAAAGATATATACTATTCGTATAGTCAGCTCATAGTCAACAAGTGTCATCCCTGTGCTCCTCCCGGTGTTTCTATCACTTAGCACGCTGGGTGGAACCCCTGGGAGTGCAATGCTATACATTCATCTACCAGGGGCCAATCTGAAAAATACCTCTTATTTTAGACTAGGTCTTGGAACAAAGTAATTTATTCATAACTGAAATTATACATTCAATCGTGTTATGAGTTGAATTGTGTCTCCACCCTCCCTCTGCCCACGCACACACCTAAATGCATATGTTGAAGGTCCCATCCCTAGAACTTCAGAATGTGACCTTATTTGAAAATAGGGTCTTTGCAGATATAATTAGCTAAGATGAAGTCATACTATAATCAGGTATGCTTCTAATCCAATATGGTTGGTATTCTTATGAAAAGGAGAAATTTGAACACAGAGATAGACGCTCAAACAGGAGAAAGCTGAGTAAAGATTGGAGCCATGCTGCTGCAAGATGAAGAACTATCAGAAGTCAGAAGCGGCCTGGAACAGATCCTTCCCTGGAGTTTTCAGAGACCAGCATGGCCCCTGTTAACACATCGGTCTCAGCCTGCTGCCTCCAGGTCTGCAAGACAATACATTTTAGTTGTTTAAGCCACTTTGTTTGTGATACTTGTTATGGCAGCCATAGGAAACTAACACAGTCAATATTTGAGTTACCTATTTTGTTAAGTGAAAAAGGTAAAAGGACACATTGAGAAGTATGCAGTGCCCTTCACCAACTATCAAATCAGGAAGTTTCCGTGCTTTTATATCCTCTCAGAACTGCTGGGAGACAGGGATGAGACAAGAATTTGAAACTACTAATTTAAGAATATAAATCGGGGTGCTAACATTGGCTGCCTTGAGGGAATTTAAATTGATAATGTATCTGCAGCAGATGAAGATGATAAAAGTATCCTAGGTGGGTCTCTAAGCTTGAAACCAAAATCCCTCAGCAGAGTTGATGAATACCCTGGAATCCTTGAGAGTTCTCATCTCCATTTATGCTGCAGAGGTAGCTATAAGATAACTAAAATCTCAAGCAGCCAGGTCCTTATTGATTATGCATCAGCGGAGGCTGCAAGATGTTTTTTGTTCTCCCAAGTGGATTGTGAGAGCCTCATTGTGACAACATGCCAGTGCACAGCTAAACGAATGAAGCTTTTGAAAAAGTTGACAATATAAAAAAGAGATGCAGTGCCACATTTAAGGTTCTGAGAACATATCTTTGAAACTAAATACAACAAAAATCTAAGTCACCCATGTTCTCTACTGTGCAGGGAAACAATATGCAAGCAACTACAGGACCTTAAGATAATAGAGAATGGAACAGAGCAAAACAGAGGAAAATGTGGGAATTTAATGAGTGACATTAATAACAGTATTGCTATGTGGGAAGAAAATCTGATATTTCCAGATTTTAGCTACAGTATCAAATTGATCTTGGAACATGTATGTATAGGATTAATGAAATAACAATGCCTTCAATCTTAAATGTGCCAGTTGCTTTCCCAAGCACTTAATATCTACACTAATAAAAGAGAAAAATGGTAATTGGCGTATGACGCTACCCTTTCCATTGGCTAATCAGGGCTATATGCAAATTAACTGCCAACTCAGATGGCAGTTAACTGACAACAAAGATGGCGGCTAATTTGCATATGTAGGCACAATGCAGGGAGGCGAAAGGGAAAGCAGGAAAAAGCCCCCTGCTACTGACAGGATCAGAAACCCAGGGGGGAGCTAAGGGCTGGGGGGCAGGGCAAAGGCAGCCCTGGGGCCGGTTGAAGCTGGCAGTCCCGGGAGCTAGGGGTCCCTTGCCTGGGCCTAAAGTGGAGCCCACGATCGCGGGGCCGCTGCAGCTGCGGGTCCCCGCTGCCCGGGCCGGACGCCTCAGCCAGAGGTGTCCTGCAGGGGCAGGGGCGGAGCCCCGCAATCGCGGCGCCCCCCACTGCCACTGCAGGTCCCCGCTGCCCGGGCCAGAAGCCTCGGCAGGGGCGGGGCCCGGA
>NW_006300104.1:2242693-2247866 GCF_000327345.1 Myotis davidii | reverse complement strand
CTTGGGCAGGGGGTGGAGCAAGCGATCAGAGGGAGATGGGGGTCCCCTGCCCAGGCATGATTCCTGGGCCAGAGGTCTCAGGCCTGGGCGGGGGTCAGAGCCAGTGATCGGGGGGAGATGGGGGTCCCCTGTCCAAGCCTGACACCTCTGGCGGAGGCGTCAGGCCTGGGCAAGGGGCCGATCAGGTGATTGGAGGGTGATGGGGGTCTATGCCTCTGGCCAAGGCATCAGGCCTGGGCAAGGGGCAGAGCCAGCAATCGGAGGGGTCTGGGGGTCCCCTGCCCAGGACTGACGCCTGGGCCAGAGGCATCAGGCCTGGGCTGGGGGCAGAACCAGTGATGGGGGGAAATGAGGGTCCCCTGCCCAGGCCTGACACCTCTGTCAGAGGCGTCAGGGCTGGGCAAGGGGCCGATCCTGTGATTGGAGGGTGATGGGGGTCAACCTCTGAGGGCTCCCAGTATGTGAGAGGGGGCAGGCTGTGCTGAGGGACACTCCCCCGCCCCCACACCCAGTGCATGAATTTCGTGCACCGGGCCCCTAGTATTATATAATTTAATATTTTCATATTCCTTTCTAGTTGGATTCTCTTATTATTTCATTTTATAGATAGGTCATCTGAAGGCTAGAGAAGTTTAGTATCATCCCAGGACTAAAGAGCTAAGTAGCTGGAGGTTAGGTATGACACCCCCCTTCCCCCCCAACCAGTGCTCTGTACTATAGCTCTGAGGCAACAGAATGTCCCTTTCAAAACTGGTCATTCTTAAATAGAAAAGGACGATATATTTAGTATTTATAGTAGTTTCCTTAGCCCTACCAAACCGATGAAGCACTATAATAGTGGTGTACTTAAGAATTTACATTTTTTTTTTTTATCTAAAATCACCCAAGGGCCAAAGGCTTAATCTCTACCTGACACAATTAGGAGAACATCTGTCATAACATTTTTATTCAAAACCATTGGGAAGAAAAAAAAAAACAGGAAAATTTTCCAATCCGTAGGAGTTAGTGACTATGGAGAGTACTGTGGAAACATCTTCTTGTAATGCAGGTAAGAGCTTTGGCTTTCCTGTTTCTTTGGGAGGGGAAAGTAAGATCTGGAGATTAGTTGCTGTGAATCATTTTTATGTATATCTAATGAAGCTTTATTTTTCAGTTGCCAAAAACTAAATGGTCTTACTGGGGAACTGTTGCCAAGTTGGACACCTGTCATAGTTTTGCTTTCCTTGGTATTATTAGACACCATGCTATAACCAATCTGTTTCCACAGTGCCTACAGCAAACCATTTTGCTAAGATCCCTGGTCTTAATAAACTGTATATAGCCTTATTTTTCCTTATTTTAAGGGGGGGGGAGGGAATATCATGTTTTAAAAAATGGGAAGCTGATGTTAGCATTTTGAATTGATTCTTTATCTTTAAAAATGTGTTTTCTCAAAAAATGCCCTCCAAAACAAGTAGAAATGAAAAAAGACAAAAACAGAAAAACAAGTAGAAATGAAAGCATGGAGGAAATCCAAACATATGTCCAGAGACAGGAAGTTAGAAAGTCAAGTATTTTTCACTTTGCTCATTCATAGGTCACCTTTAAGGTATTTGCTATACCTGCATACCCCAGATATTATTGTTTACTGTGTATTTTATTTATATTAATTATTTATTTCCCTTCAACATCTAAGCAAGAATATTTTTTAAATTCATAGGTTTTTATATATGTTACAGACATTAAACAGATTGCTATTAAAACAAAACAGGTTCAACGCTGTACCACTTAATGTCATTTGCATCACTATTTTAACTCACTGCAAAATGTGTGGGCTTAAAGCTGCCAACAATAGCTGGCCTCCTGCTCCTACCCAGTCAGAAGATTGGAAAACAAGTTAAAATAAGAACTTATTCCAGAACTCAGATCTCCCAACTGCTTGTTCAGTTATTTCTATACTCTGTGAGTCTCATGCAATCTCAGGAGTTCTTCCCCCAACAATCTAAGGAAATTAAGCCTGGATTCTCACTTCCCTGCATGTCTCTACCTTCCCTGTGGCAATCTTTACAGGAGACTGTCTCTGGATCCCCTATTGCCACCACTGTTGCTTTCTCTACCAGTCCCTCCTGAGAGAGATGTGCTGCAGGTTAAATGATGTTCCCTCTCCATTCCCCAGGAACAATTTCTCCCACGTGACTAACAGTGTGTTCCATTGATACTATCTACGCATACTATCAACACAGCTCTGCAACAGACATACTGAAGCTTTTTTGCCTGGTTGAAACCACGTCCTGACCAAGTAGTAAGGTATCATTGTTCTTTGAGTCAAAGTTATTATTCTTTTGGTCAACTTCTTTACAGATCTAATTCTTGCCACCAAAGTCTCTGTTGGCCAATGGTTTCTCATGGTAAAGTAGATGGGCTATTCAGTTTTACAGGCATAGGTTCAAATCCAAATTTCTCACAATTTCAATGAACAAGTGGAAAGTCATTACAATAATAACACAATAAGTCTATAAGAACAAAAGACTGGATAGCAGAAACGTTGTCAGGCAGAAGGATGAGTCGAAACTGATCTGGTAGAACACATGAAAAATAGATACACAAGTTAATAAGAAAGGAAGCCAAGAATCCAACAGATTTGTCATATAAAATCCTGGAGAGAGAGACTAAGGAATTGAGAGTCCTGGTAAAGATGGGCTTCGGACACAATGATTGAATGAGAGTCTGAGTACTAGTCAGTAGCCACTAGACTCCCACATCTCTGCCCACTTTTTCTACATTTGAGAAACTGCATTGGCCTATCATCTCACCCCAATTACAGAAGAAGCCTGGGCAAGCAGAACTGAAACCAGAAAGATGAAAGGAAGATCCACCTACTGAATGGCCACCTGTCCGCCCTCATGTTTGACTTGTACCTCCCAGGCGGGGGATTGGAAGAGTCCTTTCTGGGAAACTGACCATCCCAACAATTGGGGTGCCAAGGCTGAAACCAACCAGTCCAGTCCCCATACAATGAAGCCCACAAGGTGTAAAGTCATCTGGGAAAGCAGAGAATCCAATTATGCTTTACAGACCCTCAAGCTTAAATCTGAGCAGACAGTAAGTATGGCCAGGCATTTGCTGGAGGCCTCTGATATAAAAGATCAAGACCAAACAGACAAACAAATACAAGCAGCTGGAGAAAACATTAAAGTATTAAAGAAAACTATAATTAATATCCTCAGAGAAATAAGATAGTGCATTGTTAAAATAAGACTAGGATGCTACTGTTAGAAAAGCAACCTTTAAAGTCCATGAGTGTGCCCAGGGAATTAAAAAAATGTAACAGCAGAAAATGAAAAAAGTTAATAGAAGGGCTGAGACATAAGTTGAGGATAAGAGTCAGAAACTACTATCTCTAGCTAAAAGAGAATAGGAGAGAAGAGATAAGAAAACTGTATTATTATGACTCCACAAATGAGTGCTAAAGGATCAGGTAATAGGGCTGTGGACTGTGAAGGGAGAGGGGCCAAGTTGAAAATGTAGGTAGGCTAGCCAGGGCACCACAACGAGATATCACCTCACATCTGTTAGAATGGCTATTATAAAAAAGACAAGATATTACAAGTGTTGGCGAGGGTTGGAGAAAAGGGAACCCTTGTGCACTGTTGGTTGGGATGTAAATTGGTGCAGCCACTATGGAAAACAATATGGAAGTTTCTCAAAAAATGAAATATTCTACCATATGATCCAGCAATCCAACTTCTACATATGTACCCAAAGTAAATAAAATTGGGATCTTGGAGAGATTTCTGCATTCCCATGTTTATCACAGCATTATTTTTAATAGCCAATATATGGAAATATCCATGAGTAGATGATTGAATAAAGGAGTGATCAAGAAATGAGAAAGAAGGCAATCCTGCCATTTACAACAGCATGAATGAATTTTGAGGACATTATACTTAGTGAAATAAATCAGATAGCGAAAGACAAGTATTGTATATCACATATATGGAATCTAAAAAACTGAACTCATTGCCCTAGCCAATTTGGCTCAGTGAACAGCGCAATGGCCTATGGACTGAAGGGTCCCCAGTTCGATTCCTGTCAAGGGCACATGCTTGGGTTGTGGGCTTGATCCCCAGTAAGGGGTGTGCAGGCTTTATATGCCCAGGTTGTGGGCTCAAAGCCCAGTGTGGGGCGTGCAGGAGGCAACCAATCATTGATATTTCTATCTCTCTCTCCCTCTCCCTTCTTCTCTGAAATCAATAAAAATATATCAAAAAAACAAACAACTGAACTCATAGAAACAGAGAGTAGAATGGTTGTTACCAGGGACTAGGGAGTTTAGGGGGGAGGAAATGGGGAAATTTTTGTGAAAGGTTGCAAAATTCCAGTTGTAAAAGAAACATGTTCTGAGGATCTAATGTACAGCATGGTGATTATAATTAATAATACTGTATCATATACTTGATAGTTGCTAAGAGAGTAGAACTTTGTGGTTCTACTCTCAAAAAAAAGGAATGGTAATTATCTATATATATAAAAGCCTAATATTCAAAGTGTCCCCTTGGGAATTCGACTGGGAGACCAGGAGTTTGATGGCTCGCTATGACATGCACTGACCACCAGGGGGCGTTGAAAAACGAAGGAAGGCCAGGCCGGCAGCCAGAAGGCCATGATCGCCGGACAGGTCTAGAGACCCTACCCATGCATGAATTTCATGCACAGGGCCTCTAGTATGATATAATAGAGGTATTAACTAGGGCTATGGTGGTAGGCATTTTGCAGTATAAGTGAATCAAATCAACATGTTGTAGAACTAAAAGTAATACAATATGTTAATTATATCTCAACAAAGCTGGAAACCAATAAAACTTGAAATTATAGGGACTTGCTCTAGCTGATTTGGCTCAGTGGATAGAGCATCAGCTTGCGGACTGAAGGGTCCTGGGTTCGATTCCAGGCAAGGGCATATGTCAGATTGTCAGACTCAATCCCCAGTGGGGGGCATGCAGGAGGCAGCTGATCAATGATTCTCTCTCATCATTGATGTTTCTACCGCTTTCTCCCTCTCACTTCCTCTCTGAAATCAAAAGAATTGTTTTAAATCTTTTTAAAATAAATAAATAACATCATGTTTTATTTTTCATTTACAGTTCACAACCCAGTCACCAGACATTAAATAACTTACAAAGTGCTCACCTTT
>NW_006300104.1:2241879-2242540 GCF_000327345.1 Myotis davidii | reverse complement strand
CAACTGCAAAGAAGGATGGGAAATTTGGAAAAACACATGGATTATTTGTGAGTCTTTTTGTATTTGCTTCATAGTTTTAGGCATAAATTACAGGAGTTTTAACGTGAAAGAAACGCCTGACAACATTTAGCCAAGTTTCTTATTTTACTGACGAGGAAACTAAACCCAGAGAGGTGCATGAATGCGTCCATTTTATATTGCTACTTAGTGACGGGTAAGAATCCTGGGTAAACTGAGTCACAGTCTAGGATTTCCCCCCTAATACAGAATGGTCTGTCCAGACCTTCTTTGAGATAAACATAGAGCTCATTTCCATAATAACTGTTTAAATCAGACACTTCTGTGGGCAACCTTCTCATACTTTGTTTTTCCTTGTAATTAAAAAACCTAACATAATGCCCATAGAAACGTGCTCTGATGTAGAGTTCGGTTCATATTAAAACATTCAACTTTTTTCCTTTCTCCCCTCTCCTCTTTTTCTAGTGAATCAGAGTTCCAGCTACAACACATTAAGTGATGGATCCTAATCAGCGGCGAGAGATGGTCTGAGGTCTGCTTCGGCGAGTGAGAAGCTGGCACTAAAGGCATTTAAGCATCTTCTAGCCATTTCACCCAGTTGATTGTAATGATTGTTGATTGTAATGATTTTTGTGTCATTGTA
>NW_006300104.1:2237723-2241247 GCF_000327345.1 Myotis davidii | reverse complement strand
AGAGCAATGAATTTTCAGTAACCACCAGAGGCTCACCCCGATGACAGTGACCAGTGCCTCGCCTTGGTCTGGTGCCCCCACTCACCTGCTCCACCATCCGCTGTGGTAGAAGTCCACCATGTTCCATGCTCTGCTACCTGCTGCCTATGCCTCTGCAGCCCCGCTCCCACTGCTGCCGCTCGCACAGTGCTGACAGTGCCAGCACCCCTCACACCTGCTGACTATGTGGAGCTATTGGGGCCAGCATCAGCAGCAGGTGTGAGCAACAGCTCTGGTGCCAGCTGTGGGTACAAGCAGGGCCATTGCCGGCAGCAGGTGCAAGAGGGGGCTGCTGGCCCTGGTCACCCCTTAGGAGCAGGGGGAGGTGGAGAAGCCCTGAGGGGCAATTGGGGCCAGCAGCCACTGCTTGCACCCACTGATGGCACCAATTGATTGGGGCTGGTGCCGGGTGCCGGCAGAGGGTACGAGCAGGGCCGGTGCTGGCAGCAGATGTGAGTGTCGGGTGGGACCACTGCATGGACAGCGCAGAGCAATCAGGGCCGGTGCTGGGCGCTGGCAATGGGTGTGAGTGCCGGGTGGGACCACGGCACAAGGGAGCAAAGAATTTTCAGTAACCACCAGAGGCCCGCCCCAATGACAGCGAGTGGCACCCCACCTTGGTCTGGTGCTCCCGCTCACTTGCTCCACCATCCTGCTGTGGCTGATGCCCGCCATGTTCCGCGTGTGGCCTCTGGTGGTCAGCGCACATCATAGCAACCGGTTGTTCAGTTGTTTGGTTGTTCAGTTGTTCTGCCATTCGGTCTATTTGCATATTAGGGTTTTATATTTATAGATGTTCTATTCCATTAAAAAGGCTTCTAATATAGTATATTAATCTAATGACTCAATGAAGGCCTTAACTCATATTTTCTAAAACACTGATATAGGCATGCTCCCCTAACTGCCCTCCAGAGTACTCTGAAAATTGTGTTTGGCCAATATTACTTGGGTTGGAGTTGAGGTTCTATGAGTTCTCCTTGCATACTTAAAAATATTATAATAAATTTACTTGCGGGTAGGGTAAGCATCAATGGTTCTAGAATTGCACCTTATTTTTTTCAGTTTTCATTTTCACATCTTTCCATACGCATTTAACTCTATAACATACTTTTCATCTTCAGACGCTGTGAAATAATTTTAGTTGCTTTACATAGCATATTTCTAGGAACATATTTTGATAATAATGATCAGCACTGAAAAAAGTTATTTTGGTTTTGATATATATATTCTTTTCTATTTATCCAATCTTTCTAAAAAGTCTTTTAAATTTTTTGATCTGTATGAACATTCAAACATATAATACATTGTGTACATGCATATATTTGCATATATTATATATCTCAAAATAAAAATTTAATGGTTTAACAAATATAATTAATCTAGTTTTATAAAACATATACAGTATTAAGAATGAGGTTATCCTAGGAGAGGTGATAAACCCAGGAACCGGTTTAAAATGCATAAGGTGTATGTTGTACAGCAGTACATTTATTTCAGGGAAACAACAAAAGTGGGCCTACCTCTTTTTTTAACAGCTAATGGGATGCTATGACATGGCATTGCTTGTTTTTATTCTTATGATTTTTGGGGCATTTTGGTTCTGACTTTCTTAGCATAGTAAGCTCTTGATTTCTTATACTTTTTTATACTAGTGCTCTAAATTCATACCCATGGTAGAGCAGTCAATAGAAATATTTGCATAGAACAAAGGCCACTGATATATACAAGCTGTCCCCCCAAATGTATACATACTTGGATAGCTGATAGCTCAATTTTGAAAATGAAATGCATTTTAATGAACACTGCCTTTATAATGATTCAAAGTGTGTGTGTACATTTTGGGGAACACCCTATACACAGTTTTCATCACAGAGGACACAGATGCATTGCGGGATGGGGCAGAATGGTCACTTCCCTTCTGCATGAAATACCTCCTGACTCCACACAGAGCTGTGGGTGATGTGATGCTCCTTGGGCTCCTCCGGGGTTCGCTTCTGGAGCACTGGGAGGCCCACCTTCCCAGGGCTGGTGGCTGAGCTCAGGGAGCTTTAAAGGCTAATCGGAGGGAGGAGAGTGGTCTGGGGAGAAGAGCCCAATCACAGAATGAGTGAGGATGCAGAGAGAAATTTGAGGAAAAGGAATTGCAAAGGCTGAAGGTTCATTTTTATAGGGATACATGCGTTCACCAATGAAGACTGCGATTTTTCCAGTCAATGCAAACCCATCAGTACCCGCAAGCTGGGGACAGCTGGGGAAACTGGCTAGTAAGAGGAGACCAGCAGGATCATGAGTGTGTCCTCTGCCAAAGAGGACGCATCTGTGACCACTCAACATGCTAGGGTGTAGAGAACGCAAACTCTTCTTCAGTGGAAAGCACGCAGGGGGATGTGAAAAATCAGAGCCACTTTGTCAAGCCCTGCCTACGGGAACCTTCCTCAGCTCTGTGCGAGTCTCAGACCTCTCTCTCACCGAAGAGCCACTGAACTCTGCAGGTTCTGGAAAACTCAGATTTCAAACTAAAACTACTGATTCAGTTTTAGAAAGAAACGGAATTGAGATACAGAGAGGCAGAATGCACCACACCCACACAGAGGTAGTGCAGAAATGGGGCCGGCCAGCATTCACCCGTACACTGAGAGCAGCTGTGTGGAATGAATGAGAAAATAGCATACATTATTTCTATTCTATTTTCTGATGTTCATGACATTGGCCATCTAATTTCTATTGATCCTACATCTCACATGTAATGATCAAAAGAATGTAAGAAGTATGTGGCCGAAGAAGACAAAGCCCTGAACCGAAGGCTTCTTAAGAAAGTGGCTGCATGGTCTGCCTGCTTTGGGATCAGGGCCACATGGCGACTGAAGAGAGAGGCCAGAGCAGAAGCACAAGAGGTGCTGGGGAAGCCAGAGGCAACAGCCCAGTGCTGGTGCAGCGTGCAGGACTCCGGGGCTCCTGTAGTCCTCCATGCCAGGAGCGTTATGCTCAGGTAGCGCATGCAGTCTATTTGACCTGCTCTCTTCTCACTTTCTACCCTCTTTACCGGCTCTAACACTTCTTTTCCTTTTCCTCTCCTTCCTCAGCCTTTTATTTTTTTTAATATTTTTTTTATTGATTTCAGAGAGGTAGGGAGAGGGAAAAAGAGATAGAAACATCAAAGATGAGAGAGAATCATTGATCAGCTGCCTCCTGCACGCCCCACTCCTGCACAACCCAGGCGTGTGCCCTGACTGGGAATCGAACCACGACCTCCTGGTTCATAGGTCGACGCTCAACCACTGAGCCATGCCAGCCAAGCCCTCAGACTTTTCTAACTGCTCTCCCTTCTTCAGTCCCTCTTAAATCTCTTTCCCCTTTCCTTCCCTCCTTTCCTTCCTTCCTTCTTTTCTCTCATTACTAAATGAGTTTTATAAAAATTTATACTGATTTACACTCACACCAGCACTGATAAGCTTATACCTGTTTCCTTATAGTATTCTCATAAA
>NW_006300104.1:2225495-2237680 GCF_000327345.1 Myotis davidii | reverse complement strand
CCCAATGTGTAAGGAGAACAGTAATCTCTTGTGTTAAAATGTATTTAATGTATTCCCTTTCTTATATATTGGACATCATATACCAATGGGGGATAAGGAGAATAACAGCCGTATCTTTGTACTTGGTGATTTTGATTATTATCGCTTTAAAACAATACTACAAAGCTTCTCTCTTCTATATAAGTGAGAAACGAGGCTCTAAAAGATTAAATAACTTTGCTGCAAAACATACCGCTGGTAAAGTGCAGGTCTGTGATCAAAGAGCATGGATTTATTTTATGAAAATTAGGTGTAGACTGTTTTGTTAGGGGCAGAAATGCAAATGAACCCCAGCATAGCATTCAAGGAATATGAAAAAATGTATCTTATATAATCATCCGACATGGTGATTTATGCCACATACATGAAAGCGTCACTTCCTATGCATAAGGCATTGCAGGTAAATAGAAAACAAAATTTTCTCTCTCTCAAGAACTTACAATATACAGGGGTGGGCAAAAGCAGGGTTACAGTCATTTGTATGGAAAATAGCACAATAATTACTAAACAACAATAGAAGAATAAATTCTGTGTCTCACACACTCACAGCTATAAACTTACTTTTGCCCGCCCTGTATTAAAGAAGATGAGTAATAAATACAAGTAATTATCATCCAAGGAGCTTGGATGTCATAAAACAAAGTGAGGGGAGTGGAAGGATAACAGCTGCTCAGGAAAGAGCATTCCTGGGTCTGAGATCCTGTAGGTGGACGAGATCCAAAACATGCAGGAGGAAGGCCATGGCCTCACCCATATGGATAAAGGAGGATGCGAATAGGTTTGTTAACACTGAGGAGCCATGCAGCTAGGGCATGACAAGGTTATAAATGTGCTGGTTCCGAGTGTTTCAGACACTGGGGATGACTGGAAGTGAAAAGACAAAGATGCGCATCAGTGACTGAGTTCGTGCATGTTGAAAGAATGACCTGGAGGCTGGTGGATAATAGAGTTGAGATTAAAGAGGAAGGGAAAAAAATTGGGAAAATTCTGTTTCTCTAGTTTTGTAATAGATTTGAACACAGCAAATACTAATTTTTTTTCATGATCTATGGGTAGTATCTGGATTAATTCATGTGGACAATAGCTAGCAGGTTGTTGTGCGCTCTCAGGGAAGTTGGTGTGCGTGCACTGATGTGAAAAAGGGAATGAGGAAGAGAAGAAATGAGTAAGAGACCCTGGGTTGGCAGTAGGGAGGTAGAGGAGTGGACCCAGAAACAAAACCGAAATGTCTTCTTTGTGTCCTTCTCCAAGCTAAGGAGTATTTATGGCCTAGAGAATGAGGAGCTGCAGACAGAAACTAAAGATCTTCTCAAAGAGGCGTCTGTGAGGCTAAGAGAGCCCGTGGGACTATTTAAAGATCCCAGGGTCTAGAGGACATACACCAGCCCCGAGGAGTGTATGCCTGGTTTTAAAGCTCCAAAGAATCGACTCTTACTCCTAACGGACACCCTAGAAATGCGTCTAGAGCTAACCCCCTCTTGGAGACTTATGACCAAATGCATTCATGGATGATCTTTTGAAACCAAACATGTTCCTAAATAGAGGAACTTCCGTATTCTCACCTCTTCCTGGAAGCTTTCCCTAACCCTACCTGCCCCCAGGCCGACTTACCTCTGCTGAAATCTCACTTCATTTCCCTCCCCTTGACACTCCCTAGTGGTATTTGTGTTGCTCATGCCCCCAGTGTCTCCCTCACTGCGCCAGAAGGTCCCACCTCATTGGGCATCTCCCACCGCACTTACCAAATGAAAAAAAAAAATCCCAGGGACTAAGCAATCACACAATAGGAACATGGAAGTCTTCCTTTTGTCCATGCAGTACATGGCATACCTGCAGGGGTGGCAAGTTCTTTGCTATTTCATTTAGTAGCCAATTGCAACATGTGGCTGTTTAGATTTAAAATAATTAAAAGTAAGTCATAAAAAGTAAATAATTGACATTATTTATATATTATAAATTACATAAAATAATGATATAAAAAGAATATATAATATAATATAATATAATATAATATAATAAATTTAATATATGTGGGTCCTTAGTCACCCTAACCACATTTGTGCTCAATAGCTACTTGCAGCTAATGGCTATTGTATTGAAAAGTGTAAAGTGTAAATATAAAGCATCCTCATAACTATAGAAAGTCCTATTGGCTAGCAATAGAATTTGACCATGGGGTTGAGCAGAACAACGAGGACTGTGATGCCGGGTAGGAGACTGAAAGGCTAACAGACATGGTAGTGCAGCAGGGAAGCCTGGAAGGATGCGCCTTGAAGAATCCCAAGACCACGTGAAAGCACTTTCAGAGAGAGAGCCCCACGGAAGCAGGTGAGTAAAAGAGACAATAACAGTTGTGTCATTGCTTTGCTGTTCATGGCCCCCCCTCCATTGTATAATTGTAAACCTTGGGTTCTGTGAGTAACAGTTGATTAAATGATCATATCTTACATCAAGAATGTACAGATAAAAGTAAATGCACTTAGCCTGGGTCCTCAACAATGGCTAGTAGGACAATGACTGCTAGCAGCTAACATATATCGGACATGTACTACAAGGTAGGCACTGTTCTAAGTGCTTTGCATACACTCATTTAATCCTCATGGCAGCTGTAGGTGGTTGATACACTAGGCATCCACATTCTCAGGTAAGGAAACCAAAGAAAGGAACATAATACAGGCTGTTTAACTCCAAGGCTCATTCTCTTAGTCACAATAAAAACTGAAATAACTAATTCTTGGTATCATAATGGCAGAGGTAAAGACATGTCCTGAAATGAGTGAGAACAAACCAATAGGCAGTTATTAGTGCTGAGATACATTTGATTCATGGTCTGGTTAAAGCCAGGTTAAAATGAACTATTAAAAAGTAACAGAAGCCCTGGCTGGGTGGCTCAGTTGGTTGGAGCATCGTCCCATACACCAAAAGGTTTCAGTTTTGATTCCCAGTCAGGGCACATACCTAGATTGTGGGTTAACTCCTGGTTGGGGCCTGAATAAAGGGCAACCAACTGATGTTTCTCTCTCACATTGATGTGTTATTTTCTCTCTCTCCCTTCCTCTCTCTAAAATCAATAAAAACATATCCTTGGGTGAAGATTTAAAAAAAAAGTAACAGAAGACATAATGTCAAAGTCAGAAAAGCATAATGAAAGACAAAAAAATATTTCACTATGTACCAAGTATCTGTCATCCCTGATTTGGGAAAATATGAAGGATGAAGTTCTAGGCTAAAAGAAAAGCCTTTATGAAAGAGTAATTAGTTAGCATCCATGTGCCTAAAAAATGGATGTTTTAACATTTGCATGTTAAAAATGACCAATTTTGCGGAAACAATGTACATTATTATGACTAGAAAATAATACCATAGTCAACATTCAAAGTAAAAGGTACACATAAAGGCAATAATCCCATTGCCTCTATCAATTTAGAAACTGATCTGTCATAGAGTTAGACAATTTCAAATATATTTAAGTCCTATTATTTTCAGGAGTATTTGAAGTGGCCACTACACTCTTCTGTGGGGTGGTGACGGGTTGTAGGAACTGGAAAGATCCCAGCTCACAGTGTACATCAGTGAACCGAGATGTAGATAGCCCTTGATATGGCCCTTTTGTTCCCATCTACACTCAGACCCTTTTCACGCTATCAGTGATGAGTGCTTATTTGGGAGGTGGAGTGAACACTGAGGCAAAGTGAAAGGCACTATTTCTTCACTTCACTCTGCCATCATAGAAGACTCAGCCCTTGTAAGGCCCTTTACTACCCACTCATAACTCTTCTTTTTAGCATCAGCTGATAATTTTTATCTAGTGCCGTTGTAGAGAGCAGTGAAGCATCATGCTACTCAACAATGAGAGTCACTCAGTAGAGACAAAAAAGTTGATTAGATTTTGTCCATTCTCTTATCCTGACTGTGAAAAATGTAACACTTGAGGTTAAAATTATTATATGAAGGGCAACGCGCCTCTCTCTTCTCTTAGAACATGTGTGGGAGGAGCCTTTTGCACTCTCATGTTACTTCAATACCGAATCTTTCTACAGCATGAGTCATCATGGGTATGAGTCCTTTGTGGATCAGTTTATGAATTGTTTTGTTGTTGAGAAACAAGTGTACATTGGCTAGGCTCCCTCAACATCAACACATATTTGCTGAATGGAGTTAAAGGTATCCTTTATACTTTCACACATATGTTACCCGTACCATGGTAAGCAATACACCGAGCTCCTATTGCCTGGAGAACATGAATGGTATTACACAGAACATGTCATGACTATAACGGAAGATCAGTTTTTATTTGGGGTTAAGCAGGAAGAGTTTTGTTGCCTACAAAGATCACGAAGACTCCTCTCAGATACCGAAATAAAACATAAACATTACATAAGTCACGACAGAGAACAGTGGTTTTGCATCATGACCTAGACATTCTCAACGCTAACAAAGACAGGCTCAAATTTGGAAGACTGCCCTTTAATGAGGTTGTCAAGCAAAAGCTAAGACTGTTTAAGGGTCCTGCGGCAGAACATATAACCAGGCACAGAAGCGATGGTTTGGGACCAGAGGGACCCAGAACAGCTGTCGGGGAAGATCAAGACAAAAGCCATCTAGCCACACTGCTTAAGGATTGTCATAAATTCCTAGTGAGGAGAAGTGCAATAATTAAAAAAAAACACAATTTACTATATGTCTCTTAATGTATTGTCTTTATATGTGCACAGTAAAGTATATATAGTTAAAAAAAAAAACCCAACAAGAAACCAAGACCCAGCTCAGGAATGAATCTGTGCAGCTCACATGGATTTTAATTAAGCTGGTCTTAAATAATTTTGAATGTTGTGAAAAGATATTTTTACTGGTTTTGCTCTGAGGTTTTACATTTTTAAAAGAATTATGAACAAAGTTAACACTCAGTGATACATCATTATAAAGACACAAACCACAAATCACATAAATAAATATACACATGCAAAAGTTTATAATAGGTTACAGTGAATAACACACTATGAAATGCCTACCATTAATTTTGCAGTAAGGTCAAGGCAATGCTATCATCAGCGATAAAGGCAGGCAAACAGAGATTCTCGACACAGTCAGAAGTAAGCATTAATAATGCCTCCCTTTTATGTCTTAATTGGGTGTGATTTGCCTCTGATAGCACCTTTCATTATCGGTACAGTGGGGCATCTATCTGTTCCCTCTGAGGTGTCCATTGTTCTAATTATTCTGCATGCTGGCCATCTTCAATGCATGTTAAATAATACCAGTAATGTATATTTAAGCAACAGGCTTGGATATATTATAGATACTATGTCAGCCTGGGATTGCTCTTTTAATCTTCAGACTGGAGAAAGCTGTGTGGCTATTTTGCCCTGATAGGCATTTATATTGATTGGAGGGAAAAAAAGGAAGTCCTCATTACAGGGCTGCTAGCAGTGTAATTACAGAGTGGCACCAGTGCTGGGTGTGTTAGGAGCCACGCTCCGCTGTAACACTATGTAGAACGCAGTATCAGTAGCTCGGCGGAACACTCTCTTTGTACTGGTAATTGCGTACAATTAGACCAGGGTAGCCGGGTCTTTTGCTTTCTACCTATCATCAGCCTGACATTAGGATATTGGGTATTAGATTTACATGCAATCCTTAAAATTATTTAATTGTGAAAATCCATATATTAGGATTTGCTTCTTATTAGACCTTTGACCTCATGGTTAAAGGCCTGATTTTGAATTCAGGCTCTGCCACTCACTAGTTCCATGAGTGTACGGAAATGTATTAGTCTTTGCAAGCCTCAGTTGTCTTTTTTGCTGAAAAGTCAGGGTAATAATAGAAACCCATTGAAATTTTATCAAAGGAAAAAAATCTGGATGAAGAGAAATGAGTATGTGAAAATGGTAGCTGAAATGATGTTGTCATGATGATTATGACACATGAATCAATCATCCAAATCTAAATTATTTTCTATTATAACATGCTACCTTCTCACTGCTCACTTAAACTTCCACCAGTTTTTTTTTTTTCTGCAGTAGTAATAGAAATCAGCAAATAAGTTAGTGGTTCATTTTCTTAAAGACATTAAAAAATGCTCTTGTCTGAGCATTCAAGTTCTTAAAACCCTGTCTGTTCAGCTGAGTTTCCTTTCTCTGTGATGGGGTTTCCTATTTGTTTGCCAAGTTACTTGAATTTAATGCTGCTGAGAGCAAATGTGGATGCAGATCCAGCACAACTTGAGACTCTTGGCCAGTCAACAACTGACCCATTCACCCCTTCCTCTGTGAAAATGCAGATGGTAAAAGAGTGAATGAAATACCTTCCAGGCCTCAGGCTCTATTTTTTCTCCTACTTCTTACAGAATGTCTGTTCTGAAATTAAGGCAGGGATTTTTAGGGCCATCAAGTATTTTAACGTGTTCTCTATGATAGTCTCCAGTTAATAGGGCTTTACAATTCCAACAGAGGTATCTGATTTCTCCTCTGAAATGCACAGCTTTGTGGACAATGACAAGCTCTATAAGAGCAGATATATTTGGATCCAAATTCTAGTTTGTCACTCCTTAGCCGTGTGAGAAGTGACCAGTTTCTTAGATTCTTGGAGCTTCTTCCATTTTCTCTATTTATGCAATGACTGCTATCATAGGTCTTTTTTTTTTTTTTTTTTGGTGAGAAGTGAGAAAATACATATAAAGAAGCCAATAGAATATCTTCCTTTTTGCTATGATATATTTTTTAGTATTTCAACTATACAAAGTCCCCTAAACTTGTTTCTCCTGTTGATAAAGACTATACCTGGGAAGCTTTGAGGTATGTGTCAAACTAAAAGCATTTCAGCTCTCTTTTATAATATCAGAATTTTTAAAATGTCTAGACAAGCAATAACAAGTGTTGGAGAGGTTGTAGAAAAAGGGTATCCTCATTCACTGCTGGTGGGAATGTAGACTGGTATAACTACTATGGAACATAGTCTGGTGATTCCTCAAAAAATTAAGAATAGAGCTATCATATGACCCAGCAATCTCTCTCCTGGGTATATACCCAAAAAATTCCAAATCATGTATTCACAAAGATATATGCATCTCTATGTTCATTGCAGCATTATTCATGTTGACCAAAGCATGGAAACAACCAAGGTGTACTGCGATAGAGGACTGGATAAAGAAGATGTGGTACATATACACAACGGAATACTACTCAGCCATAAGAAAGGATAAAATAGCGCCATTTGCAACAATATGGATGGACTCTGAGAATATTATGCTAAATGAAACAAGTCAGTCAGAAAAAGCTAAGAACTATATGATTTCACTCATAGATGGGATAGAAAACTGAGACTCATGAATACAAATGGCAGTATGGTGACTGCCAGAGGGAAGCAGGTGAGGGGGAAAAGGGAGTCCTAATATAAGGTGACAAGAGAATATTTGAGTTTGGGTGGTGGACAATATACAGATCTTATAACGCAGAAACCCACACCTGAAATATACTGATATATGTTCACATTGACCAATGTCACCCCCATCAATTTAATAAATATTCCATATATAATCCTATGTAATAAAAGGCTACTATGCAAATCGACCGAATGGTGGAACAACCAATGGCTATGACATTCACTGACCACCAGAGGGCAGACACTCAACACAGGAGCTGGCCCCTGGTGGTCAGTACACTCCCACAGGGGGAGCTCTTCTCAGCCAGAAGCCAGGCTCATGGCTGGTGAGCACAGGGCAGTGGCAGAAACCTCTCGCGCCTCTGCTGCAGGTGGGTGGTAAGAAGCGAGGGGTCCCGGACTGTGAGAGCTGATTGCGAGAAGGATGTCTGACTGCCGGCTCAGGGATCAGGCCTGAGCCGGCAGTCAGACATCTCCCAGGGGTCCCAAACTGAGAGAGGGTGCAGGCCAAGCTGAGGGACCCCCCCCCAGTCAATGAATTTTCATGCACCAGGCCTCTAGTTAGATATAATTGTATTACTAATTCACAAAATTAGCCTTTGTTATGCACACCTATACTTTGTGCATGTTTCACTTAATAAATGAAAAGAATAATTTAAAAAAATGTTTAGAAGAAAGATCCATGTCCTCTACTTGGAATGCAATGCGTATTCCTATATATTGACAAGATTCTTGGAAATATATTGGAGGCAAAAGACAAAATTGAAGACCTTTTCCTCTACTACTTAGATCACACCTTATTTGCCTGATATAGGGCAAGCCAATTAAATTCCATCCTTAAACAGATTCTCCCCTCCCTTTATCTGCAAAATGGGCCACCTTAACTTTCTCTGGGAATAAATTTTGACGTTCTTCCTGTAAATACCGACTTTGCAAAATGTCACGAAAACAACTTGGAGATAAGACAGAGCTGAGTTGATTGCTTTCTGCAGAAAGGGGGAGCACCACCCCTCCCCCTTCTCCTCATGCCGCTTCCTCCCTTACAGTACAGAGGGACATTTGAGTGAAGGAATGACAAACAGTTAATAAAACATTTGATGGATATTAATTACTTTACACGTAATTACCTGCCTTGTGGATCTTGTTGAGCTATTGATTACTGGCAAACATACATCCCACTGGGGATAAGTGTGATTTAACTTCATCCAAAGAGTCAATTAGTCCAAGTAACATAGTGAGAACTGATGCTTCGCCTCAATAGCTGGGGTTCTTGCCAAGAAGGGTAGATAAGCCATTTATCTGTTCATTAAAACACAGGACTACTATCAACAGGAGGCACTTACCAGTGTTATTGAGATTGGTAAAATGTCACTCTGTGTTGTCAAAGATTAGCTGCGTGGTGGAGAAGCAACAGGAGCGAAGGGAGTCTTTCTTGCTTGAGAGCCCTTAGGAATTGGTGAGGTTCTGGAGTTAACCCCCAGAGGTGTGGTTCTGGTGCAGTTCTCTATTTTGTAAAAGTTATAACCAAATGACTTAATCAGATGATACACCTACACAAGCCAATGCTGCCTTCTGCTAGGTGACCTTGGTATCCCAGATAATCTTTGATATCTCAGGTCAAAAGACATTTTCTGGAACTTCACTTAATAAATTGCGGAAATCGGTGTTTATTTCTGCTACAGAGTCAATAGAAAAAAAGACTTGAAAGTGAGGCCTTTGGTGTTGTGGGGATGTGGGGGCAAGGACAGCAGTATTGTTCCATTGATCAATGTTGGTATTAATTTGTACCTTGAAGCCAATTAGAAAATTTAAGATGCTGATCGTTTTAAAACTTTATCCATTAAACTTCAATTTAGGATTTTAGAAACACTTTATTATGGAGGTCTTCCGTAATGCTCTTATGAGATAGTAATCCTGTAAGATACATCCAACTTTAGGAGTTAGAAGGAAAGAGGTAGAAGAATATGTTAAATGGTAAGTTAGTGGTAGAACTTTGGTCAATAAATTATGTAAAGCAGACTATTGTAAAAATTGCGATAATACTAAAAAAACTTAAATATTTTATTTAAGAATTATCTGTGAACTAGAAATTAAAATAATTTGCTTTGTTGAAGATTTTACTATGTGCTGAATCTAAAAGGGCTAATACCCTCAAGTTCCATATTGCATATATATAAACAAGAGTTCCTAACATTTGGCCTGGCCGGCATGGCCCAGTGGTTGAACATCCACCTATGAACCAGGAGGTCATGATTTGATTCCCGGTCAGGGCACATACCTAGGTTATATGCTCACTCCCTACTAGGGTCATGCAGGAAGTAGCCAATCAATGATTCTTTCTCATTATTGATGGTTGTATCTCTCTCTCCCTCTCCCTTCTTCTCTGAAATAAAAAAAATATATATATTTTTAAAAAAGAATTCCTACCATTTGTATTGTTAAGAAGTTACATTTTTATTATATAACCATTACCAAAGTTAAATTTTGGGGCTCTTCATAAAATCCATATGCGATACCATTTATACTGTATACCCATTTTTAGGAAGTTGAGGATCAGAAAGGTTGAAGTAACTTGGCTAGGGACACCTAAGTTCTCAAAATTGATCTTAGGCTTCTGGGACCTCAAATCTTCCTTCCACGGCCTCTTGGCAATCCTTTAACATGTTCTTTCCGAGTGTGCCCGGAAGACAGCAAACTGGCAAGTCAGAGTGAATGTGAATTTCAATTTCAGGGTTCAGTTTAAATGCCAGGTGATATTTTTACATTGTACTTTGGTTCCACCCCTCACTCCCTCCCACACTTTATGGTTTTACAGATCTATTTTTTCTCTCTCTTTCTCAGGCATGCTCATTTCTTTTTTCCTTAAGCCTTTTGTGATAACGTCTTATAGTTGCTGGAGTGAACACATTCCTTTCCATCAGGCAGTCTGATGCTTAAAGCATTTTAACCCAGAATTTAGCCTCACTATCGCTCACATTCATTTACGAGTACCTCCTTCTTTGTGACTGACGCAGGGGATTCAGGCCGAAAAGGGGAGGAGAAGATACTCATGCTTGTCATCCTTAGATTTCAGGTATGTGGGGTATTGCTCCAAAGGGCACTCCTCCTGAAAGGCACAGAATGTACATGCCACCTCTATCCATTAGGTCAGGCGATCTTGCCAGTGACAATGACAATATTCACATCAATGCCCAATTGGACTCCCTGCTTGCAAGGAGCATTCTTCTGAAAGGCACTGCATTTTGGATTAATTATTTCTTGTCTCAGGACATTCTGGAACAGTGAGTGAAAATCTACTGTAGTTTCCAAAAGGGTACATGCTGGCTGTGTGCACAGGTTCTGTACAATTCAAGATTTCACTTGTTTTTAAAACAGAAGTATTATGAGGCTTACAGCTTTTAGAGAAACCCAGGTTTCAGACTCAGGGAAATGAAGACGATGGCTAAAGGTAATTCCCAAATCTTTCCTTTCTTCTGCAAAACCTTGGCAAATAGATGATTTCATAGAACTATATTTTTTCTTCTCCTAGATTATTTTTTGAGGCTATATTAGCTTTCTATAGAAAAGAATCATCAAAAAATTTCTGACCAGCTGAATATAACATTTCTTGTGCAGAGGCACAAAGCTGGTAAGTTTTCAGTATATACATATACATATATATATATGTATTATTGATTTTTACAGATAGAGGAAGGTAAGAGATAGATAGAAATATTGATGAGAAACATCAACATTGATAGGCTGCCTCCTGCTGGGGATCGAGCCTCCAACCTGGCATGTGCCCTGACTGGAAATTGAACCAGAGATACTCAATCACGGAGCTACACCCGTTGGGCTAGAGATGTATTTAAAACTACTGACTCTCTCATCTACAAATATATGTGTATGATATGTTATACATTATATACACAAAGATATGTTATACATGTGCATATATTACATATGTAATATGTGTATGAGAAAACATTTTCAGTAGTAGTGTGTGGGGCGCAGTTATGGTGTTTTGGCCAGGTTCGAGCCTCGGACTAATGAAAGGACAGGGTCCTTCCATTGCCACGTGCAAGTCCCAGCTGGAGGGCAGGGCCCTCCCAGCACAATCATAGCCAAAGGCTGTGGTTGTAAGCTTGAACCTATGGTCCGAACATGTAGCCTCACGTGCCTTGTGATAGAGTTCAGGTGCATGTAGTTAAGTGAGGTTGAAACTCACGAGAATGCTGTAAACAACGTGATCACGCCCCTACTTTGCCTCGTGGCATCTGCTATAAAATAAAGACACGGCTTGTGGGCGCTGGCGCTGTCTCCTCATCGGGAGCAGCGTCCCACTGAGACCCAGCTTTCATTCTCTTGTCTGTCTTTTCTCAAACCTTCCCCCCCACCCTCCCGCCACACACTCAGGATCACCCTTGGCTGAGCTGGCATGGCACTTAAGGTGCCCTGGGGCTGAGTATGCCATGGCCGTGCTGGCTCCCCACAGTAGTGGTGGAAGAGAATAGGAAACCCCTAGCAAATGCTTTTCTACTATGTGCCAAGAGCAAGGTAGATTATTTGTATGTTTTATATCCTTTAAATCTCAAAACAACTTATTTAGGTTAGAAATTTTGCCTCGATGATGCTGAAAAAGAAAAGAAGGAATGGGGAAGTAGGGATATTGGCCTAAAGTGAAAGGCTCAATAAAAGATGAAAGCCCAGGATTAGTCTGACTCCAAACCACAATCTCTCTCCACTCCACTGCCCTGCTTTCCTGGGAGATACCATTCAAGCCCAGG
>NW_006300104.1:2216858-2225430 GCF_000327345.1 Myotis davidii | reverse complement strand
AGGAAGACAAACAAATCATGACTCAGACCATGGTACATCCATAGTATTTTCTTACTCAGACCTTGAGCTAAACATTTACAGTGGTAGCTAGCATGCCCTTATTTGTTATCTTTTTCTCTTAACAGGAGAATGAAACAATCTAAAAATCTGACTTTTAATGAACTAACTGTATGCAGTACATACTGTTTAGTTATAAGTATATGCAACAGTGGGATAACCACAGATAATAAGCAAAATTGAAAAGACAGCATAGCCAGGTAAACTTAATACAAACCATTCAAATTTATTTCAAAATCAAGTTTTCCTACTATAAACACTTTCATGTGCATTAAATTCTATTATGAACTTATAAAGAGACCATTTCTGCTCCTATAGTTTCACACAAAAAAGTGGAATGCTATTTTTTTTTAATGTTTTATTGTTTTTTTACAGAGAGGAAGGGAGAGGGATAGAGAGTTAGAAACATCGATGAGAGAGAAACATCGATCAGCTGCCTCCTGTACACTCCCCACTGGGGATGTGCCCGCAACCAAGGTACATGCCCTTCACCGGAATCGAACCTGGGACCCTTCAGTCCGCAGGCCAATGCTCTATACACTAAATATTATGCTGCAGAACAGAGAATTTGGCAATTGCACAAGGCTGGAGATGTTGAATTTCTGACCAATAACAATAAAGAGATATGACTGAACACTCCAGGTCTGAGTTGAACAGCCATACTTCTATGCTTTAGGAGTGTGAATTACTGATGCATGCGTTAACATGCATAATTCTCAAATGCTTTGCACTAAGTAAAAGAAGACAGAATCAGCAGGCTACATACTTCAACATTAGGTTTATATGGTATTTTTGCAAGCACTGATCTAACAGAGGGAGAAAATCACTCAGTGGTTGCTTGGGGCTGCACTTGGAGGGAGTGTTTGATGATGGAAGGGCACAGCAGCATTTTTTGGGGGAGGAGTGGTCGTTTGTGCAATTGGCTTATATCAGGCGTTGGGAAACTTTTTTTTCTGAACAGGGCCAAATAGCAAACATTTTAGGGCTATGTATGGTCTCTGTTATATATTCTTCTTTTTGTTTGCTTGTTTGTTTTATTTTTACAACCTATAATATTTAAAAAGTTCTTAGCCAAACATAAGCCAGATTTGGCTTACAGGTTATATAGTTGATCCCTGTTCTAGATCTTGATTTTTGTGGTACTTATATAACTATACTAGAGGCCCGGTGCACAAAAATTTGTGCAGTTGAGAGGGTCCCTCAGCCCGGCCTATGCCCTCTCGCGGTCTGGGACCCCTCGGGAGATGTCCACCTGCTGGCTTAGGCCTGCTCCCTGGGGGATTGGGCCTAAGCTGGCAGTCAGACATCCCTCTGGAAGCCCTCGGGAGCCCTCAGGGGATATCCACTTGCCAGCGGGGAGCAGACCTAAGCGGAAGTCAGACATCCTTAGCGCTGCTGAGAAGGCAGGAGAGGCTCCCACCACCACCGCTGTACTGGCAGCCCTCAGCTTGGCTTGTGGCTGAGCGGAGCTGCCACTATGAGAGCGCACTGACCACCAGAGGGCAGCTCCTGCATTGAGCGTCTGCCCCCTGGTGGTCAGTGTGTGTCATAGTGACCAGTGATTACCAGTCGCTCTGCTGTTAGGGTCAATATGCATATTACCCTTTTATTGTATAGGATATGTTTGTTATGACTCCTAAAATTTCAAATTTTGTTATAACTCTTAAAATTACAGGTTTCACTGAATGCATATTATGTTTTAATAAAATAAATTAAAAAATGTTTGTGCTGTGGACACTAGAAATACAAAATATGAAAATCCCTAAACATATTAAGTTGAATTTGTAATTAAAACGATTTCCACAATGAAACTTCAGACTCAAAGCACTTCATGGGACTTCTATAAAATAGTTAATAAAATAATATTACTAATATTACACAAACTCTTTCATATAATAGTGGGAAGGGATACTTCCCACATTATTTCAAGAAGCCAACGTAACTCTGATACCGAATCACATAAGAACATTATGTGCAAATACAATTACAGACAAAAATATATTGTGAGCATAGACACACGGTCCATAACACAAATTATCAAGTAGAATCCAGTAAGATATAAAGACGTTAAACTCTCATGGCCAAGTGTGTTTTATCCTAGCAATGCAAACTTGGTTTAATATATGGAAATCAGTCAATATAGTCAACATATTAACACATTAAATAAGAAAAATCATATATTTAAATGGATGCTGGAAGAATACCCATTCATGATAAAAACTCTTTACAATCAAGGACAGCTATACAAAGACATAAAGTCAAAATGCTATAGATAAGTAAAAATGATATTTTTAAAATATTTCAGAAACCCACTGGAAAGGGGAAAAAAGAAAACAAGGCAAATAAAAAGAAGAGTGACCAAACAAAACAAACAAAAATAATAAAATGGTTGAAAAATCCTATGGTATCAATAATTATATTATATTTACATGATCTAAGCACATCAATCAAAAGGCAGAGATGGTCAGAGTACATTTAAAAACATAAGCTAACTACATGCTATACATAAAAAAACACTTCAAATATAACAATACAGGCAGATTTAAAGTAAAAGGATAGAACAGGTATTTCATGCCTTTCTTTTAATCTAAAGAAAGCAAGGGCGGGGGGAGGAATCACAAAAAATCAGAGCAGAAAACTTTTGTAGTATGGCACCACAGTAAGATATCACCTCACACCTGCTAAATGGCCATTATCAAGAAACAAGAAAAAACAGTGTTGGTGAGGATGTGTACTGTTGCTGGAAATTAAATATAGTATAGAAAACAGTATACAGATTCCTAAAATACTTAAAAATGAAAGTACCATATGATCCACCAATTTTACTTCTGGTATTTATCTAAAGGAAATACCTCGACTGATATCTGCAGCCCCATGTTTATTGCAGCGTTATTTACAATAGCCAACGGCTAGAAGTAACCTATGTGTCTACTGACAGATGGGAGAGAAAATGTAAAAACTCAATAAAATATATTTTAAAAATGTTAAATGAAATAAATCAAACAGAGAAAGACAAATACTATATTATCTCACTTATATGTGGAATCTAAAAATAAAAACAACTCCTAGATACAGAGAACAGATTATTAATTGCCAGACGTGTGAGTCGGTGATAGGCAATGAGTGGAGGTGAGCAAGAGGTATAAACTTCCAGTTCTAGGATAAATTAGTCTTGGGGCGTTAATGTAGGGCATGGTGACTATAGTTTCTGCATTGTATATTTGAAAGTTGCTAAGAGGTAGATATTTAAAGCTCTTGTTTCAAGAAGAAACGATTTTTTAACTGTGTGGTGACTACTGTTTTGGAATCCAAATATACAAATGGTAAGACTTACTCTATATTGAAAAATATCAGGGCAAATAATACCAATTTTCCAAAACAGTCATTTAAAAACCTTTTATAATATTCTCATAGGTCATGTCATTACTTTTAAAAAATACATATTTATTTGCTTCAGACAGAAGGAAGAGGGACAGAGAGATAGAAACATCAATGATAGAGAGAATCAGTGATTAGCTGCCTCCTGCACAGCCCTTACAGGAGATCGAGTCCACAACCTGGGCATGTGCCTTGACTGGGAATCGAACATTGACCTCCTGGTTCATGGGTCAATGCTAAACCACTGAGCCACAATTATGTCATTGACAAAATTCAAAATATCAACAAAAACAGAACAAAGTTCTCACTGCATGGAACTAGTTAATATTAACCACTTAAATATTAGAGGATTGTTTAGCCCTGCTAAAATAATAAGTACTTATATCATCATAATTAATGTCAATATCCTCTTCTTGATAGAAAAATATCAAGTTCATAATTCTTCTAAGTTCTATCATGATTCATGATAAGAAAACCATGACCTTACTATAGAGAAGGGTAATTATTTTCTTCTTCATTCTTGTAAGTGGGCAATGATCCAATTTCTTTCAAAATACTATAAAAAAAGATCTAACTTGAAAGTAAAAAGCAAGTCCAAGACTCTTTTTTCTCTTATACATTTAAATGGCTGTCTTGCTCAATTCTGACAATGATACCATAGATGTAGACTTTGCACGCATATTAATAACTGGAGACTTACCTTAAACTCACAGAGCTTAAAAAACATATACACAGAATCAAAGACAGATGTAAAGTTAATCAAATATCTGAAGACTCCTGCTATTTTTAACACATTTTTTCAATGAAATTAAAGAATTCAAGAATAATCAATATTTCAAGAGTTAAGTCTAAAACTCCTTGCCTCTCATAAAAAGAATTACAATGAGAGCCTAGACCTTTACTTGCTCAAGTAGAAAGAAATCAAATTAACACCTGGCTTTTATTTTTGCAAGAGTGGTGGGTTACTCCTTCTAAGGTGTGGAAAACTGCTTGTTGCACACTTTCAGATGGAATTTACTAACTGAGGAGTTTATGTACTAAATGACTTGATGCAGAACAGGAGCTGAGAGTCAAAGCTGACCATGTGATGATATAGTAAGCAATGAGAATTCACAGAAATCACCAAGAAGGTATTGGGACTTCTCTAATTTACAAGATGAAACTCCATACTATACTAATCTAGATATTTTGGGATAGTAACCACAGGAAATACCTAGATTAAACATATATAATCCTATTTAATGTCATTTGAATAAAGCTGTTTCATTTGATATTAGGTATTCTATACATATAAAAGCCTAAGTAACCAGAATGACCGGTCGCTATGACACACACTGACCACCAAGGGGAAGATGCTCAATGCAGAAGCTGCCCCCTGGTGGTCAGTGTGCTCCCATAGCCAACCTCCCCCAGCTGGCCAACCTGCCACAGTCCCTCTCCCTGGTGCCCGGGCTAGGACGGGGAACCGGGGGTGGGTGGTGGTGCATGCAGCCCTTTTCCTGGGGGGCAGGGGGGGAGGGCAAGGGCTGGCTCCCTCCTTGGAGCCAGCAGCCAATCTCCCATGCCCTGTCCCTCCCTGAAGCCGGCAGGCTCCAATCGGCCCACCATGGTGGTGGTGTGGCGGCGAGGAAAGGAGGAGGGGGGAGGCAGGGAACGGCGTGGTGGCAGAGTGCTGACGATGGTGGTGTCAGTGTCCGTTTCTTCTGCTCCAGGCCCAGTGACCATCACCTCCTCTCTGGCCCGGCCCTGATCAGCCTAGCCACGATTGGCCCTGACCACCAGCCAGGCCTAGGAACCCCACCCATGTATGAATTTTGTGTACCGGGCCTCTAGTAGGAAATAAGATACCTGAGAGATTCACCCCAAAGGTCTAAGTCCAATGACACTTCCCCAATGAAGCATTCTCAAAACTCTGGTTCTCCTTTCTCTCGCCTAGAAAGTATTGAATTCTTTCCCTTGTGATAGCAATAGTTATTAGTGAGTTTAAGAGATGTTATTGACACAGTTGCTTTTTGCAGAGGCAGCCTCAGCTTCTCTTTTATTGCTAGCAACATGACTGTTTATCATTGTTCATCGAATGAATTAATCACTAGCACCACTACGGAGAGCAGCAATAGCCTTTTTTCTGTTTATATTCTTATAACACTTGTATAGGTTCCTACCTATCGCAGGAACTCAATAAATACTTCCTATTTGGATAGAGTAAGATACATGAGATCTGTTTAAGATTCCCTCCAACTTTATTGTTCTGAAAATGCTTATAGGCAAAGTAGCTACTTTCAGTGAGATTTGAAAGATGCTTAAATATTCACCAGCCATTAAACTGTTTCCTCAAAGGCTGGCCAATTGGTGTGGTAGAAAAACGTGGTGTACTGTTGTAGTGAGATTTATTACCTGCCCGACCTTGAGCAAACCACTGGAATGTTATAGGTGAATTGGGAATGTAAATATTTCAGAAGATAGCTGTGGGTTTAAGTCAGATAAAATACATTCTATGGCTTAACAGAGTTACAGGCACATAGAATAGATGGCAACAAAAATATAATCCTATTTTCTTTTCCAAATTTCAAGTATAGAGCTCTTTGAATACACGTGAAGAAATTTCCGAGGTTCCCTATGAGTTTTTCATATTTTTCTAACATACCCAGTATACTCAATAACAGAGTTTGTAAAATAATCATATTAGCCAGCTGTAAAGGAGTGGGAAGTAGGAATAGCAAGTGTTTATGAAAGGGTTGTGAAGAGTCTAACAGGGCTCACTGTTTAGGTCAGCAGTAGCTGATTCCTGGTTTCCAGGGTTTAGCATGAGGACACTAGGACCAAGCAAAGAGGAATGTTGGCTAAGAGAGAAATTACATGTGAATGGGGAGGTAAGGTGATAAGATACGAGAGAGAAACTTAACACAGTGCTATTAACCAGAATACCAAAGTCCATGTATTTTTCTTTTACAGCTTTATATACTGATCCTTCCTTGTCTCCTTAGCCTTTAGTGGAGACAAAACAATAATCCACTGTAGTTACTTCCAGGCATTTACAGACTCTCAAGGATGACAAATGGAAGAACCACTTTCCCTGCCTCGTCTGCATATTGAGATGAAGGGAAAAGTGGGGAGAGAGCGAGAGCGAGAGGAAGGAAGGAAGGAAGGAAGGAAGGAAGGAAGGAAGGAAGGAAGGAAGGAAGGAAGGAAAATGCATCCACCATTATACCTTCCATGTCCTGTCTCCACTTTAAATAATTTCCTGCCATAAGGTGGAGCTATATCCTATCAGGAGAAAAGTATTAGCTATAAGACCTGGTAAAAGTCCAATAAAGTCATTTTTTACTTGCTTTGTGGTTTGTGATTTTAGGAAGGTGAAGTACATGGCAGCCACCCCCAAATCCACCACCCCCTGATGCAGAGAGAGTGGTTATTTTGGTGCAGCTTGGATTTTAATGTGGCGAAAGGTGTGTGAAGGCAAGCAGGACCTTGTTTTTTTTAGTTTATGCTATAAACAGGGCCTCAGGGGAAACCCTTTGAAGTGCTGAGATCTGAGGTGGCGGGTTTTGAGGCCCCCCTGAGGTAGTACAGAGAAACCACAGGTATCTGATAGTGTTTGCTCTTGAGTAAATCCTCCCGGAGCATCAAACAGTGTGTTGACAAACAAAATGAAAAAAAATAAAAGTACTTTATTTAAAAGAGGATATAGTGTTGAACAGAATATTGCTGGAATGTCTGAGACAGACTTATATGAACTGAAAGAGAGGTTTTGCTTCCCAGTCTGGGATTGTTAGAGGTATGGCCATGAAAACCCCCAGCTGTGTTATCCATAAAACCCTGGCATCTCCACCCAAAGGGAAAAATGATCCCCTGAAGAGAGACAGCACTGCAGGCTTCCTGATAACACATCAAGGGTAATCTAGATAAAGGAGAATGGCTCAACAGGAGTATGTGTTGCATGACTCCCTGAGCAGTGCTCTCTATTTGGAAATCAATTAAAGGGCAAGGTACACCAGCTCATAGCTCGCTTGGGATTTCCTCTGTAGATATGCATAGAAACCTTGCAACCACTAAAACCTATTCTAAAAATCCAAGGAGGGGTTTGATCTTGGTGGAGAAAAACCTCTATCTAGTAGAAACTAATATTGGAAAATTTTTATAACCAAAAATTCACCTAGTGGGCATATTTGTTTTTTCCTGTGGATAGCGTAACTCATTTGAATATGGGCAACATGAAGGTCTTTGTAGTATGTCACTTATTACCTTCCTCGTGAAGGGAGCAGGACTTGTCACCTCCAAATATGTCTCTTTGGCATAAGGATTAACTTGAGCAGGTTATTTTAAAAGAAACTAAAGGCACAGGAAAAGATTTGAAAACTGAGTAGAAATTACCCTCTTATAAGAGACATTTACATTTATTTTTTAAAATATATTTTAAATTGATTTCAGAGAGAAAGGGAGAGGGAGAGATAGAAACATCATGATGAGAGAGAATCATTGATCAGCTACCTCCTGAACATCCCCTACTGGGGGTCAAGCCCACAATCCAGGCATGTGCCCTGACTGGGAAGCTAAGCATGACCTCTTGGTTCATAGGTCCACGCTCAACCACTGAGCCATATTAGCCAGGCAAGGGGCTTTTCCATTTCTAAGGGCAATCTCCAATTAAAAGGTTGTGCCCCTCCCAGTACCAGGAAGAGAACGATGACTAAATTTCTAGAAACTCTTATTAAAGGAGAAGGCAAAGATCTAAATCTCCATAACAACCTTACCCTTGTGTTCTGTGCTTTGTCAGATAGCCTCCTGTAACGGGCAACCCACTGGAGATGGTATTTACAGTGATAGGTTGGGCCATTTCAGGAAGTTAGTTTTGCTATCTCCCATGTATGCAGGAGGTATGCATGTCATTAAATGTTGTTTGTTTTTATCCTGTTTATCTTTTACTAGAGGCCCGGTGCACAAAAATTGGTGCACTCGGGGGGAAGCGGGGGGTCCCTCAGCCTGGCCTGTGCCCTCTCGCAGCCTGGGACCCCTCAGGGGATGACAACCTGCTGGCTTAGGCCAGCTCTCCGGGGGATTGGGCCTAAGATGGCAATTAGACATCCCTCTGGCAGCCCGGCAGCCCTCGGGGGATGTCCACTTGCCAGCGGGGAGCAAG
>NW_006300104.1:2215341-2216832 GCF_000327345.1 Myotis davidii | reverse complement strand
CCCCACTGGGGTGCCTGGCCAGTCTGGGTGAGGGGCTGAGGGCCGTTTTCAGGCTGGTGGGTGACTGAAGCTCCCAACTTCTCTTTTATTTCTTTGTTCTTTTTTATTCTGGGATTTTATTTACCTTCTATGGCTGTCACTGTTGCTGAGAGCCATCTTTAGCTCTGAGGCTCGGCTCCAGCTCTGAGACCTCGGCTGCTGAAAGCAGGTATTTGGGTTTGTTTGGCTTCTATAATTGAAACACTGTTGCAGTTCCAGCTCTGAGGCCCAGCTGGCTGAAAGCAGGTTTCTGGGGTTTGTTAGGCTTCTATAATTGCAACATTGTTTCTTAGAGTGCAGCTCAGAGGCCAGCAGTGGCAGACGGGAAACCTTGGCTTCCTCCATCACTGGAGCAAGCAAGCCTCCTGTTCGCTTCAGCTGCCTGGCTGTCGGCCACCATCTTGGTTGGCAGTTAATTTGCATATCACCCTGATTAGCCAATGGGAAACGTGTCAGAGGTACAGTTAATTACCATGTTTGTCTATTATTAGATAGGATTATTGGCCGGGGGGGTGGTTCTTTGCCAAGAACATAGAAGGGTAGATATAAAATTATTTTCTTCTTCTACACTAGAGTCCTGTTAGATGTGTTTGCATTATTAGATTCATATTTCCATATAATAAAATCAACACTCTTAAGGAATAACAGGCTTTCATAGGGACTGCCAGGACAAATAATGTAACTACTTTTATATGAATGTTCATTCAGGGTACTAGGTACTTTATATGCACTGTCTAATTTAATCCTCACTGTAATCATGTGAAGATTATATTCCTGATTTTTATTTTAGAGTTTTAACTACTTGCACATAGCCATAGAATGACTTGGCAAAATCTGGAATCCAACCTCAGCAAGTGTGATGCCAGAGCTTTCAAACTCATTGGTGGGGTGCCCCCTGTGTCCCGATCTAATACCAGTGGAAGTGGAGTTCTTGTGATATTGCAAGGAAAGGAGTTTCCTGAGACTTGCATGGATGATGAGTGATCTTTATTTCCATGGAATCAAACCTCTGGCTTTCCAATGTTGCCTTTCTCTTCGTCCCAGCATAGGAAAAGTCCAACTTTGTCTTCAGCGCGGCAAGAATTAAGGCCACTTCCCAGAGTCTCTGCTCCATATTAAAGTCTGGTTCAGTCCAGCATCCTCCGTGTGGAGTGCACATAGCCTTGGGCCACGAGGCTGCTTAAGCCCACATAGCTCTACGAGAGGATGGGCGAGTGAGATTACAGCGCAAAAGAGGAGCAAGCAGGCAAGACAAAGGCAAGAGAGCACAAGCAGGGAAGGCTTTCTTGTTGACCTGGCATTATGCATTCTCAGGTTTGGGAGGAACCAGAATCTTATTCAAAATAACTAATCAGCCTCCAAAATTTTCATGGGCTGGCATTGGGGTGCACCCTGTCATCCTGACCTCCCTGTGCCTGCACCCATCTCTCCCTTTGTTTGATCCTTTCCCCC
>NW_006300104.1:2212905-2215298 GCF_000327345.1 Myotis davidii | reverse complement strand
GGGAATGGACCAGTGGTTCTCCAAGGACTGTGAAGTTATAGCTTCCTGGTGTCGCTGTCCAGATAATCATGCTTATAAAGTTTGGCCTAAAAGTCTTTGCTCTTTCTATTACTAATATTAATAAGTAGCTAATTACAACAATAACAAAATCACTGTATATTTGCTTGAAGACATTTTCCATTTTTAAAGTAGTTGTCAACCAATGTATTACAATCCCACATTGTTTATTTATAGGCTAGCTATCCTTTTTCTTCAAAAAGCTAACTCATGAGATCAGAGTCCTTATATTACTGATTCATCTTTGGCTCATCATAGGGCCTTGTGCACTGCAGTTTCTTAAAATATATTTCCTGAATATGTAACCCTCAATACTTCTGAAAAACCTGGACATACAATGATTCATCCTTTTCATTTATATAATATTTCTCTCCTCACACAACTTTTCTTTCTTTTGTATTTTCATTGTATTCAGACAAATGCATGTTTGTTTTTAAATGTACTTTTATTGTTTAAATAGGACTCTCACTCACTCCCCCAGGCCTTTAGTCTTCTAATTTTGAAGGACTTTCTGCTTGCTCTCTTACAAAATACTTCTGTCATGGCTTTGCCTCCTCTACTCCCCTGAGTCTCAGAGCTACAGACTCACGCTGTAGGGGTTGTCCATCCGTCTAGAGCACCTGGGGTTTAAGGTGGTAAGCAATTTGACTGTAATTGCCTCTTCCCAGCAGTTATTCCTTGAAGTGGCGAAGGGGGACACTTGGTTGGCTTTCTTTTTCCATCTACATAAATAGGTATTGGAGTCAAATCCAAAGAGCATGGTGTATTTATCTAGAAATAAATGTTACTCCCCTTGATGAATGTTTTTAGCTACACTTTTGTTTGTCTGACTCTTTTCTTGGTTTATGTTTCAGCAGAGACTTAGTTCATTCTTTCCATTTACATCTGATTCATTGATTTCTCTAAGTGAAATAAAACATAGATCTCAATACTATATTACTTAAATAAGTCACAGGCTTCTTTTCCCACTTCCAGTTAGATCGCCATGTTGAATTGCCCTCCTGTCTATGACTGCTGTGTTGGACTCAACTACTATTTCTTAAGCTATAGACAAAACGTACTTCAGATATTTCTTTTATTATGAGTTTTGAGTTTCCTCAAACCTCCATATCAGTTTTTGGTAGAGAGGAACAGATGTGATGGTTGCAAGACAGTATTGATAAATTTGTAAATATATTTAGTAACCATTTTTTTAAATTGTGTTTCCCTTCTATTTTATGCAAGGAATATTACTAACATGGCCTCAACTCTCGAGGGAATTACACAAAAATTTTCATTTCCTTGTCTGAAAGTTCTTTTTGAAAGAAATATTTTACTGAACCAAAAATGCTAGCCAAACAAACAAACAAAAAGACTGGTCTTGGGAGATGAAGCCTACACAACCAGCAGCATGGCCAGAGAAGACATACCTGTCTCTCTCCTCAGATTATTGAGCATTTTTCTACATTTGTAACATCGTAGAAATATCATTTCTTTAATATGACCTTTTCTCCTTTCTTTCCTTTTGATTCAAGCTGGCCTCATCCAACACCCTGACTCACCTGCCTCCTTCCCCCTTGCAGGACCCTCCCTTAATCATAAAGCCCTCAGGACAAGGAGGTTATGGCCAGCATCCAGTAATCTTAGAAAAAAGCCCCGGATGTGTTGACCACAGAGGCAGAGTTTCAGTCAAACTAGAGATGCCATCTAGGCCTCAGTTGTGTTTCAGTTCCAGAAGTATGCCACCAACCATACCCTTATGAAACCAGACTAAGCAATGCCAGGGCTACATCAGGACCAGATGCACTGATCAATACCACCTATCTAGCACCAACCAATCAGAAGAGACCAGGACCCTGACTCCAACCCTAACTCTCTTAGCCACCACGATTAGTGATTTTTCTCCTTTGTAATCCATCCCCTGGAAGCAATCTGGGAGCCAGATTGAGTATGAGTTTACCTGTGACTTTGGGTGTGGTGCTATTTGCTTAAAAATAAACCTTTACTTTCTTGATTGCAAACTCCTGTTGACATTTGATTGGGCTTTGATGTGCATAGGAGAATGAACCCCTTTAATCTGGTAGCACATTAAGGAGCAGGGAGGAAGATGTAGTCTGTTCCGAAAGAATTTACATGAGCTATAGACAAAGCGGGTGAGGGAAGGTGAAGCAGGGCCAGCTCTGGGATAGGCGCAGAGCCTGCAAAGAGAAGTGTCTGCTCCTGTGGATTAGCTGAGGGCAGTAAAAGCCTACGTGTGAACAGGAAGCAGAGTCCTGGAGTTTGATGGCCCTGGCTATTCTTTTTTTGGATAATCACAGAAATAGCCACCTGGAAATTCATCTCATGTTCCAACAGAC
>NW_006300104.1:2209710-2212891 GCF_000327345.1 Myotis davidii | reverse complement strand
AATGTGAGCAGTGCTCTGTCAGCTGGCCCAGAGCTTTTAACAGACTAACTGTTCTCACTCACTCACTCTCCGGCCACTGTAATTTAATTTAGAACATCTAAGAATTTATTTTTCTTGTCATGAGTTACACAGTATCTTTACAAAAATTTCAATGCAGATCTTAAAAAGTTTTAAAAAGTGTTTTAAGATAAAAAGTAAGTAAGATCTATATAGAAAGTCAGTGAAGAGGGCTATCATGTTTTTCTTTCCCATAATTATTTGCTTAAAATGCCCCCAAATTCCAGTAAGTCCATTCAGGTGTCATGGTGTGAAGAGGATTAGGGCATGCTGCACTGAACAGCACTGGAAAGCATAGATCATATGCCTTCCTTGTCCAGTAGAAGCCTGTGAGAACATCATTGACTCTGGAGAAAACCTAAGCCAACGCATACAAAGATCAGTATGAAGATGAAGCAGTGCAGTGATCCCATTTTATCTGATACAAGTTAAAATCTTGATTAAGAAACTTGGGACATGACACCCATCTCTCAAGCTGCTGGAAAAAAACTCTGTTACTGTCCCAAAGTAAGAGTGGAATTCTATTCATCAGATATAATTTGTAAAAGATCGTATCAAGTGTTAGTCCAATACCTCTCCTTGTGGTATTCATATCTGCTGCTGAGCAGTGCACAGAGAAAAGGTAGAGACATTGATTAGAATTTAACTTTATTCCCTTGAAAACACTGATCCACTCTCATAACATACTTTCCCGGCACACTGTCCTTACATTACACTTACGGATAGAGTGACAATCCAATATATCTTTTCAATCAGTACACCTTTGGAAATGAAAGTGGTTACTATAAAGAATTGCACTGAGACAATGGGCATAAACTAAGACTGTCTTGGGGAAACTGGGCCATATGATTGCCAATCTTATAGCAGGGCTATGTAATTAAGTCACATAATGTCAATGTGTAGATTTCTAAGGTCTTAGTGACTCTATAGCTAACATCCTGTTACTGTGATGGCCAAGATACAAGATACAACTTCCAAGAGCTGAAAATGTCACAACAAATTCAACCCATATTTTGTTATCATCATTTCCCCCCCTTGTCTTTAAATGTCTACTAGAGAGAACGTAGATGTAACCCGGAGGAAAGGACAGAGGGTTGCTTGGCAGGCCAGTAGTTCTTAAAACCAAGAGGACACATTCCCAGCCTCCTCTGGGAAGTCAGTGGGAGAAGAAAAGGGAACGTTGTTCTCAGACGATTTTGCTATTCCCTCAACAGCTATTCCTTGGGTCTTCTCTGTTCTGTAACTATGTCCTGGGTGACCCCTGGGTATTCCACTTAATTGCATGCCATTTCATCCTTGTTCGGTAATTATACTTGTGCATAGTTATAAGTGAAGTGATTTTCCTATATATGCATTAAAGTTAAATTTTGCTCCTGGGGTTTAGTGCATGTGCCTTCTAGTGACATCAATAAGAAGCATGCGTACTTCTTCCTGCCATGTGTGAGAGAAGAATATGGTCAATTAACATAGTGAAATTTACTAAATGTGATGATAAACACTTTTTAAAAGCAGCTCAACAAATGATTATGGATTTCACACTTTTACTAATTGCTGCAATTTCCGACTGAAATAAAAACCTTCATCTTGCTTTAGTATTGTGGGCTGGATATCTCTAGCAAATAATAAAAATATCCTTGAAGAATCTCTCCCTATTGCATATTACCCTCTTATTTCAGGCTCTTCATTCCTATAAATTTACCATTTTTAAAAAATTTTCACCATAGAAGAATTATATGTAGAGATAAGTACATTCCTATTATGTATGTTTCTAATTATTTATCTAGCTATCCTAAATGTCTTTTTGATATCAATCGTCTTTATTATTTCACAGAAATGTTCAGGTGTTGAAGTTCTTTAGGTTTAAATGTAGAGTTGATTTTTATTTCTTCTTTCTCACCACTCCACCTAATTCTTTCTCAGCTCAAACACTGCTATCTCAGGGAAGTTTTCCCTGATGCTCCCGTTATGCTACTCCCACACTAGGTTGGTTTTTCTCTCTTATGCTCTTTCAGGTGACTCCCTCCTTTTCCGTTATAGGATTAACCACATTGTGTTTTATATTTGTATTTATTTGGTTCAGGTCAGCTATGTCCAAAGGACAATTTTTTTATGATGTCACTCAGTGTGTCTACTTGACATTTTATTCCCAGTGTCTTATAAAGACCACACTACAAAGTAAATGTTCAAAGTCAGTGTGAGAAGAAAAAGAAGAATAAAAGAAGTGGGGGGAGGGAAGGAAGAAAACAAAAAGACTTTTTTTTAAAATTCAACATTCTGAGGGTTGATGATGCTATTGATGAAGGATGATTTCTTTGTGCGTAAGTATGGACATTTAGCCCTAGACTGAGGTGTCAATAATTGATTATTGTTTGCTCTAAATTTCAGGGGAGGCTTTTATTACCTTCTTAGTTTTTCCATGTGGAAACCAAACATCACATTTTCCTGTTTTTAGCATTTTTTCCCTTTTTCTTTTATTCATTTTCCCTGGGTTCTTCCCATACTTTCCTTCAATATCTTTGGTTCATGGATATCTGTTACATAGGTTGACAGAAAGCAGGCAATGTGAGGATCGAGTGCCTCAGAATTTCGAGTATATTGTTCAGCACTGTTATAGGACCAACAATTCTTCACTGTCTTAATTTGTTTATATGTCTGAATTTTTCTATTACCTAGTAAGGAAGGTGCTGCACTGCTTGTACTGGATATCTTTCTTCAGGTTTTCCAGGTCCAATCTCTATATCTTTTCCATTCTGCTCCGTGCTTCAGGGGGCTTCTGCTTGGGTTCCGCTGGTGGGAGGTGCCAGCAGAAGATCACAGGGTGGGGCCAAAGTGAGATTGGGATTGATTTCCAGTTCCCTGAAAGATAGCGCACTCCACTCAGTGCTCTTGAAATTCTAGCCCTTCAGGCTTGGGGTGCAAAGAGCACCCCATAGTTACTAGTTATGGGACACTACATTATCCTTTGTTCCTTAAAAATTTTATTATCTTTTGCCCAGTTTGAATGTGTTATTTCTCAAATTTGTATTTGTTTTCTCAGTGCCTGGCTCAAATCCTACATTTTTGTTGGGTAAACTAATGCATGTTATCAAAATTCTATTTTACAAACCAAGATCCCTTAACTATG
>NW_006300104.1:2199075-2209656 GCF_000327345.1 Myotis davidii | reverse complement strand
AGGAATCAAAAATAGGAGCTGGGGCAGTAGTTTCTATTGAGATTCTGTAAAAAGAGATAGAATATTAAAGTCCTTACTGAAGGCAACTATCCCTTTAGTTACAAATAAATGTTGGTCGGTTCCTGGACCATATCCCGACTGCATGGCTTTAGAGAGAAAAGACAATCTTTTGGAACCAAATTTCTTCAATTATTCTCTGGAAGATGAAACTTACTCAATTGTTTCAATCTGATCAACTGCTGGTATTATAATTAACAGTTAACAACATTTCTACCTTGAATTTTATTGAGATACCTTAAAAAGAATTGCAAATAAATGAAGGAGATAATAAAATGGCAATTTTAAACACTAGTGCTTTTGTTTGTGGAGTTTAGTTAGTTAAGTGTTAAGTATTATGTTTGGTCTTAAGAAGTATACTTTTCTTTTTAAAAAAAAAAACACAAAACTTTATTGCTGAAAGTATTACATATATTCCCCCTCCCCCCATTGACCCCTCTGACATGCCCCCATTAAGAGTATACTTTTCAACTCTTTCCATCTATGGCCATGTTTAGTTGCTAAAGAATGACTTCTTTCCCAGAGAAAGCAAAACCTTGGCAAAGAGAGTTTCAAATGTCCCATCTTCGTTTCATGTTTCTTCATATGATCCTACTTGGAATACAATTCTTATCCTATTTTATTTACTTATTAAGAAAATCACGTGGCTGCTGACATTTCTCCAGGTAGGCACATGTTTTTGGTACTGCAGCCCATTACTTATTTACCATCGTTTGAATTTCCTACAAACCATAAACATTTCTTCCCTTTTTAACTTCCCCACTCACATGTTGATTTCCTACAGTATTTAACGTGTGTTCAAATGCTGTATAGATCAGGAAAGAATTGCTGCTAAATATGGATAATCATAGCAACTGCATTTTGCTTCCCAGGTACTCCAACACAAGAAATTACTTCCTTGTGATTTTATATTTATCTAAAAACAAAATGTGTGCAAAAGCTGTGGACATGCAGCTTTCTTTGGTTTTATCTATAACTAGAACTCCTATGTTGTTTCATTATAGTAAGGAAGGTGAAATACACACACACACACACACACACAGTTAATTTCTTATATAGCTTTGCTGTGCCTCAGTTAAAATCCAGATTTTGCCATATACTTCTGATTCTCAGTTTTCTCATCATTACAAGGTGGATAAAAATTATACTCATACAGATGTGAGAATTTTTAAAAAATTCAATTAAAACCCTTAGAATATTGTCTGGCATTTAGTTAGTGCTCCAAATGTGTTAACTATTTTTATTCTGAAGTTTTCCATAGTATTTTTCTGTACCTTTCAAAATGCAAGGATATTTCTGCTTCCTATTTTAGTTAGTTTTATAAAGACCATACTGTGAAGATTAATAAATGGGAGAGCCTGTAGGGGGAGCTCTACCACTCATTGTCAATTACCTGAAACAGGAAGAGAAGTACTTTCACCTCCAACAAGATGTTTTTGTCCTCTACTACTCCATCCAGAAGAAAGGGACCTTCTCCTAGCCACAAACAGTGAACCAATGAGAGACTGTTTCACCTTCAGTGTAAAACCACTACACTTCAAACTCCCAGTTTCCTCCAATGGATTTTTTTTACCTACAACAGTCTCTCTGAACTCCCTTCTTTCCTCCATAAAAGAACCTTCCTCTTCTTTATTCTCTGGACTTGCTTGTGTCACCATTAGTCCATATGTCCCAAATAGTAACTATTTGTTGTTCCCAAATAAACCCATTTTCTGGCTATTTGTTTAAGGTCAACAATATCATCTTGACTATCTCCCCAAAAGGGACTTATATCTTCCACACAGTTTGTATCTACAGCCACAATAATATAAAACTTATCAGAAATGCAATAAATATTTATGTATATAGATGAAGGGTTACATTTTTAATGAATATTTAGAAGCTTTATTTAATTGGAAAAATTAATAACTTTGAAATTCTCCATTGCCTGCTTCTAAAATAAAATGATGCTATCATTTTGCTAAAAGATGTAATACAAGCTGCAGAGTTTCAATTAGCCCTTGGAAAGCATGGCTATTTTCATGAAGTGTGAATGTTGCCTGAGAATGGAAAATTTAAAAACAGGAACTTAACTGAAAGTTAACATTATAAAAGAGAAACAGGACTGGCAGAAGATTATCAGATCACAGTTCTCTGTCATCACGATGTTATCTGCTTCGTACAGACTTGGCGCTCAGGGTAGAGCAAGGCAAATAAACATTCACTTCCCAGCCGTTCCCCCTCTGGTTAGACAAAATGAAAGGAAAAAGAGAATAAAGGTGCCAATATTACAGCTAAGATCATCTGAGAATCTTTGCATAAAGAATAAAAAGAAAACTGAACTTGCTATGGACTTGCTCCATGGCCATGGGGAGGCTAGTTCTCTTTCCCATATGCTAGGAAAAACTTAAAAAAAAAATGAGAGTGCTTTTAGACAAGATAATCTGCTGGATTCTTTACAAACCTAATGAAGTTTAATTATCATCATTATCTTTTCTTTCATTGGAGATGAATTGCTTTTAAATTAGTTTCAATTATTGCATTAGACTTTGTGAATAAAGAGAGGCATTTGCTAGATGTTAAAAAATATACAGCTTCAAGTCTATTACTTGTGCATGAGAGGGGACAGTGTTTATGGGTGAGAAGTATAAAGACTTTGCCAAACATTTCCATGTCAGTTTTTCAAGGAATTGGTGAACTTGAAACATTTTTTTTTTCTTGACTAAGGTAAATGGACCTGAAAGTGTGATACCCTGAGATGACTAAATGTTCAACTGGTCAGCTGGCAACATCAGCCTAGAATTCACACTCTGGTCAATAAGGTGAAGAACTAGGCGTTAGAGCTCATATGTGCACCCTTTCGTTTCTTTAAATATGTATTTTCTTTGTATTGCCTAGATGATTTGCTGATGTTCAAAGAATTAGCTAACATCTTTTATTTTGGGGTAGGATAAAAAAGCTATTCTAATTTCTTTTTCAACAAGACTTAAAAAAGCAACATCACTCTTCTCCTGAGACTGCACTTACAAAGTAAATTCCCCAAATTCAAAGAGGAGGGCAAGCAAGGATAGAAAACAAGGTTTCTTAGTCCACAAATATGAGATTTCTTTAAAAAAAAATCTCTGTAGGATTTCCCAACGTGCTGTGCTTCATTTTAGTTTCTAGAGCCATCACTGAGAAAAACCTGATTTTTCATTTAACTGTGCCCCATATTGTTTTCATTCTCCTCTAAACTAGTGTGAGCGATCGGGTCCCCAAACTGAAACCCTTTTGAAATTTCTGCATCTTCAGTCTCTTCGTAAATATGCTAAGTTATTCTCCATTCTCCCTGCCACCGATGAGCAGACTTAATGGAGACAATATGCGAAGCATTATTCCTCTACTACATACACCTCTCCAAAAACGGAGCACCGTTTTCAAGTAAAGATGCCTACTGTAAAGGTGAGGATGTTGAAGCATCAGCCTGCGATTGCGTAGCTCATCCAGATGTGTGCTGCCCTAGCCCAATTCTCATTTTGATTTATTTTAAGTTTGGAAATAACAGTATTAAATTAGCAAAGACAAGCAATAATCAAAGCCCTGGAGATGAATTAGCCATTGTCTCTGGTCCATTAATCTCCTCTTCAATTCTAGAGAATTGTGGCTCACCCAGACCCGAAGATCAAATAAAATGCCTAATTGGGAAAATCCTAAACAAGTGTGTCCCGGGGAGCTTGAATTTATTTGTCACCCGCTCAAACAACTGTGTTGTTTATATAAGTCTTTAAAGCCCTAATACTTTTCCGCTACTATATCTTAATCCCTGGTTCTTGATGCTCAGGAGGGCAATTTAGAGTTGTTTTCAATTAACTAGAATGGAGAGGGGCACTTATTCCAAAAACAGATAGCTGTGTTGTGAGTATTTTGCCAAACATGCTGAGTGGTTTAGATCTAAGCATCAGGTTTGGGACATGCTTTGGAATCAGTTCTTGAAGATAATAATATCTGCTCTTTGGCACTTTTAATGTCAGTAATTAATGGTTGAATATAATCACAATTGAGGACATAATATCGCCAGGAAGGTTGAGATGTTAAAGCTAACCACCAATGTGAAGTAGAGAGCTGAGGTAATTATTGAGAACAGCAATCCCTATCAGGCAATACTTTCATTTAAGACGTGCAGACAACATGCAGATATTGAGGTCAGACTTTTTATTTAATACAGCCAAATAGAATGAAGGTCAGTGTGCTGAATTTTGTTCACACAGGGGTGGGGCATTCATTTTCACAACCCCAAATGCACAACTACTTTATGTTATTTGGAAAAAAACAAAGAACTAGAAACTGGAAATCAACTGTCTAGAGTGATGTGATGACACATACTGTTAATATTTATTGTCTCAATAATGATTTAAATGCAATAGTTAATGATGCATAGTATTTTACAAGAGTAATGTCACTCCTTGCAGTGAACCAGGGACAGTTACCACTAACAGCTTTATTGTACAGACGAATGTCACCAACTCCTCGAAAACCTTTTTAGCCATAAAGCATTGTCTTTAGAGCAATATGGAAATGTACAGCAAACTCCTTATACAGGAGGTCAGAGAAGCACCGGAAATGAGTCAACCGGTAGGGCCAGAATTTTCTCAAAGTCTGTCTGTTTCTAAAGCCTTTGCTTTTAGTGCTAAACTGCCTGGCTGTTACCACTAAGGTTGCAGAATTACTAACAAGGTCTGTTAGTCAAATAAAGTAAAAGTTAAAAAGCAGCCCTGGTCATTTTTCTCGGTGGATAGAACGTCGGGCCATGGATCCAGGGTTGCAGGTTTGATTCCTGGTCAAGGGCACATACCTCCGCCGCTGTTTCTAAAGCCTTTGCTTTTAGTGCTAAACTGCCTGGCTGTTACCACTAAGGTTGCAGAATTACTAACAAGGTCTGTTAGTCAAATAAAGTAAAAGTTAAAAAGCAGCCCTGGTCATTTTTCTCGGTGGATAGAACGTCGGGCCATGGATCCAGGGTTGCAGGTTTGATTCCTGGTCAAGGGCATATACCTCCGCCAGCTGCAGATCCCCAGCCCTGGTAGGGGTGCATGCAGGAGGCAACCAATTCATGTTTGTGTCTCTCTCTCCTCCTCCATCCCTTACATTCTCTCTAGAATCCAATGAAAAAAAAATATCATCAGTGAGAATAAAAAAATAAAAAAAAAGTATTATTAAGACTAGGTGAGATAGATGTTGGTTAGATTTAGGGAATATATGAAGGAATTCTCTAGTAGCAATATCTATACAACAGTGAAACCCACTTAAGTCTTCACTGTATGTTTGCTAAACTTATTAGTTGTAGGGCATTTACATTATATTGAATTCCTCCAGCCCACCTCCCTATTTTCAAGTGTGTCTGTTGAACTTCAGCTGCAGTTATTATTATTAGAACAAAATATTCATGTGCTCGGGAAGGATGCTTATGGATCAAGTCAACTTGTGTGTTATACTGACTTCATCCCTCTATTGTTGATCAGCTTTATGGCATTGAGATGACAGAGGTTATCAAAACATTAGCATGGGACATGAGATGTTTTAGTTATTTACTTTACCTCGTATATGAAATAACGAAACTGGGTAGGTTTGCAACAGGCATATTTGTGCATTTTCAAAGGAGTTGAGAGATAGAGATAGGCAGCAGTCTTGAAAAGGGGCGAAAAATGATACTGACCGCCAGATAACTGTTGTATACTTTTTGCATAGACACATGGTCGGCAAACTGTCGTTCGCGAGCCACATGCGGCTCTTTGGCCCCTTGAGCGTGGCTCTTCCAAAGCCTTAGGAGTACCCTAATTAAGTTAATAACAATGTACCTACCTCTATAGTTTAAGTTTAAAAAATTTGGCTCTCAAAAGAAATTTCAATCGTTGTACTGTTGATATTTGGCTCTGTTGACTAATGAGTTTGCCGACCACTGGCCTAGACCAAGTTTCTAAGGATGACTTACGCAAACAATTTGAAGTATTTGAAGAGTTAAAAACAATTCTGGAGGAAGACTCTAATCAGATTCCCAGCCTCAAAAGTGACAAACATTGGGACTTCAAAAATATTTACTGGTTCATACATTACTAGTTAGTTACTAGTATATATCAGTGAGCAACAGATGCTTAAAAACTGTATTTGTGGTCAACAACTTTAAGATATTCTCTCTCTCCCTCCCTCCCTCTCTCCTGCTCCCCCTCTCTTCCTCCCCCCTGACTCCCCTCCCTCTAAATAGTATGGTCTCCATGTGTGTTAATTAATGGAAGTGGTATGAAAAAGTCATCTTCATCTAATATTTGAAAGCCAGAAAAACGACTCTTCTAATCCTGAGACCATGCCTGTAACAACACACCAGGCAATTCAGTCAGGTGCTAGCCTAATGCTTTAGCCGTGTGTATACAGGATTAATTGTAACTTGACTTTGCCCCCATTTGGGTCTGGTCCTTGTAGGAGTATGTAGCTGCCACCTGCCTTTCTAGAAGCATTCTATAAGGGAAGCAATATTAATCTCTCTGGCTATTAATGGATTCTTTTATTTTTAAAAATTTACCGGCAGAGAGAGAGCCTGGCACCATCCCTGTTGTGTCAGGAGGCGGATGGGAACCCAGAGTGCTCCTCTTTAAGAAGGAAGGCACTGTGTGTGGGAAACCTGGATGTGTGGCACCCTCACAGGAAAGGCGAGCTAAGGCTTTATGAATTATTCAGAAAGAGAAAATTAAATAACGAGTCCTGCAAGACGGTCTAGTTCTATCAGGATTGTTTTCACCTCACAGGGGGATACAGAATAAGATGAGTGGAGCAAAAGGAAAGTGAAATAACCAGTCAGCCAAATACAGCCAGGGACACAGTTCCTGGACTCACAGCATGTGGACCTGACGCGAGAGGGACTCCTGGGGGAGCAGTGCAGCAGGCCTGCTGCATGCGGGAGGCGGACCTGCCAGAGCCAATTGCATTGCCAGAGTCCTTTCCTGCTCCTTCTGCAACTAGGTTAATCTTTTGTGTGGTTTCTTTCTCGCTCTCCGGAAGAGACTTGGAGAGAATGCTGCTGTAGGTAATGTCTGGGAGAAGTTCTCTGTGTTATGCGCACTGCCTTGCTTGACGCTATAAAACCGGTGAGTTAGCCAACTTTGAAGTCGTCAGTTCTGATTTGTCACTCAGAGGGCTCAGTTTATAGAGGCAAAGAACTGAGCTGTCCCAGAATGGGGAGCTGTCCCAGAGAGTGCGTTTCTTACTGGCTGCTACAGGCAGGAGTTCATTTGTTCCACTAGTCACAACCATTCTACATAACAGATTAGGGCGTTTCATCAACTGACATTTCACCCTGGGCATTAATTAAAAGTGGCACGCTGCGTCATTTGGGAATGTGTGGATATAATGAGGTGGTACTGCTGCGAAAATATTTTAAAACTTTTTCATCCGTTTATGATGTGGCTTCTTTATTTGAGTGACCCTGATATAATGTAGGGGCCAAAGATATAGCATCCCTCAAACAAACGGAGTAGAATCTTGCTTTCTGGTGCTGAGGAGGTAAGAAAAGGCAGGGAGTGTTTTAGCATTATTCAGCTTCATCCAAATGTACATTAAATTTGCAAAGTAGGCAGATGCTGTATTTAGCCACCTATCTGTCTTACTTTCTGGTTACTTACAACAATTGTGTATTTATCTTTTAACAATTTTATTGTGCAATTAGCTTGTGCCATTTACTGGGGCATAGCTACGGACAAAATAGATAAAATTCCTGCTCTCTTGGAGCTACATTCCAGTCAGCTAGAGAGATGGGCATCAAAAGTAGAGTGTAAGTAACACCAAGGCAGGAGTTTGTATACATTTTAACTACTACTGTATCTCCAACAACTATAACAGTACCTGACACATAGTATGCACTCAATAATGTCTGTTAGGTCATTGAAAGGTAAGAAGGCTGACAATTAGAGAAATTGAGTTACTTGTTTATGGCTTCTATGCTTATAAAATATATAGACCTTCTAGATATTATTTATCTTTAAAATAGTCTACTATTCATACATTTGTCTTGAAATGAGGAAAATTATATTTTACAGCTTAAGCTTTTCCCCATGTGTTTTCTTCTTTGAATATTAAGGTGTTTTTTTGTTTTGTTTTGTTTGTCAATATCTTGTGTATAACTATCTTACATTTCCATTAAAACTATCATTCCTAGCTGGTTAAGAAAATTCTAACACCAAAACAATTTCTGTAGCATTGACATGCTTGTAATACACATTGCTTTAGGTGCAGGAAATAATTTTTAAAAACAAACAAGAAAAAATTTCCTTGCCTTCTCTTTTTTAAAAAAATACATTTTATTGATTTTTTACAGAGAGGAAGGGAGAGGAATAGAGAGTTAGAAACATCGGTCAGCTGCCTCCTGCAAACCCCCTACTGGGGATGGGCCTGCAACCAAGGTACATGCCTTTGACCCAGGACCGAACCTGGGACCTTTCAGTCCACAGGCTGATGCTCTATCCACTGAGCCAAACCAGTTAGGGCTTGCCTTCTCTTTGTGGAGAGAGGGAAATAGGCAACAAACAGATAAACAAAAAATATGTATTATAAATGACACATTAACCAGTTCAATGAATAAAACAAAATAGGGAAATATGATGGGGAGACAAGAGGAAGCTAAAGATAAGGAGAACCTCTCTGAAGTGCTAAGACTTGAATGACGACAAATACCCAGCTATGAGAGGATATATGAAAGACAGTACAAGAAGAAGGAACAGTGAGGGTAGGGCAAGAGTTTGGCTTTAAGCTGATAGACATATTACCATTTCAGATGGGGCACAGTACCCCAGATGGTAGATGTGGGGAAATTGAACTTGTAAGGGAAATGAGGAAAACATTGGATACTTTTTTTTGTTATTGAAATGGGAAAGCTTCCCATGGCTTTGTGTTAGTGAGTGAAAAGGTCTGATTATAGTTATAAAAATCACTCTGGCTGCCATTGGGAGAGTGTCGAACTTGCTACCAGGATGACAACCAGTGAGAAGGTTGTCTTCAGCGGTCGCCAACCTTTCAGACCTCACAGACCATCAGTGGCTCGCTGACCACTGGTTGGCAACCACTAGAATATTCCAGGCAAGAGTTAGTGGTAGAAATAATGTAATGTAGCCAGAGAGGCATTATATTTTAAAGATAAACTAGACGGCGTTATTGGTGGGTTGGATATAGATAGGGTGTGAAGAAAGCTACCAATGCTGAATCCAGATATGTGGCTGAGTAACTGGCTGGGGATGATTCAGTACCAATGATGAAGATACGAAATTACTGTGCAGCAGGTAAGCAAAAAGAATTTAGAGTTCTGTTTTAGCTATTTTAAGTTTGAAATGGTATTAATGCCAAATGCATATTTATATTGCAAAGTAAGCAATAAGCATTGGAGGCATGGAGATGGATATGAATCTGGAGGCAGGAATAATTTTAGAAATAAAACTTACGAAGTCCTCAGTGTGTGTGTAGTATTTGAAACCATGAGACTAAATATGACCATGAAGAAAAGGACAGAAAAAAATAGTCTATGGGTTTTGTTTTTTTTTAATTTTAAAAGCTGGTACAGATGTCAAAGATCCAGAAACAGAAACTGGGAGTGTCCAGGGAAGTAGAATGGGAACCTGACAACCTATTATGGAATGAAAGTGTGAGAGAGAGAAAGAGAGAGAGAGAAAGAGAGAGAATATGATGTTAGAAAATGTCAGTGGGATTTTTCCATTTCAACAAAAGGACGAATATGTGAGACTATCAGGTAGGTTAGAGTAATTAACCTTTTGAAAAGGAGTTCTTGGATAGGTTTTCTATATGAGGTGCATGGTTAGGTCACTCACAGCTTCACAGGAACAATGGCTTGGATGGAGACCTGAGTTCCATTATTCTGAGTCACACTGTAGCACAGAGCTAAGCCCTGTTACTGAATTATACTCTTGATTTTCTCATTCACTGATTTCATTTGTTCAATAAATTGCCATTTCGGGAATGCTATGTTGTCACGAGACTATACATCCCCAGATACTCAAATTCTACAAGAGGAAGCTCTAATGGTGAAAACTTACCAGAAGAAAAGTTAAGAGATAAATACCACATCAATATCAATACATTAATGACTGCATTTACTGAGTGCTTACCACAGTCTAGGAACTGGCCAAACAATAAGCCCCTGTTTATTTCTTGTTGTCAATAATGCCATGGCATGGACACTTACGATCCACCTTGCACAAATGAGGGGTTAGGGAGGAATTTGCTGTGTCACTCAGTTGGCACACTCTCCGAACACAAAGTGCTCTGTTAAAAAGGGGGGTATTTCTATTAGCAGAGGATATCAGGGGAAGTCTCTAGAGATCATAGCCTTTGATTTGTTCCTTGCAATATGGATATATTTGGAATAAGAGAGGGGCAACATGAGCAAAGATGGAGGTGATGTTCAAAGGACTTTATATGAAATGATAACATAATGATTTTGGCTGGAATGTAAGTGGGGAAAGACATGAGTAAGAGTAAAGATTCAAAACATGTAATAAGGCAAATGCATTT
>NW_006300104.1:2171057-2198836 GCF_000327345.1 Myotis davidii | reverse complement strand
ACAGCCATCAGCCCCTCACCCAGGCTGGCCAGCCACCCCAGCGGGACCCCCACCCTGATCCAGAACACCCTTCGGGGAAACCAGCTGGCCCCCAACTATGCACCAGTCCTTTATTCTATATAATAAAAGGGTAATATGCAAATTGACCCTAACAGCAGAATGACTGGGAATGACTGGTCACTATGACACACACTGACAACCAGGGGGCAGACACTCAATGCAGGAGCTGCCCTCTGGTGGTCAGTGCGCTCCCACATGGGGGAGCTCGGCTCAGCCACAAGCCAGGCTGATGGCTGCCAGTACAGCGGTGGTGGTTGGAGCCTCTCCTGCCTCCTCAGCAGTACTAAATATGTCCGACTGCATCTTAGGTCTGCTCCCTGCTGGCAAGTGGACATCCCCTGAGGGCTGCCAGGCTGCCAGAGGGATGTCTGATTGCCATATTAGGCCCAATCCCCGAGGGAGCAGGCCTAAGCCAGCAGGTGGTCAACCCCCAAGGGGTCCCAGACTGCGAGAGGGCATAGGCCAGGCTGAGGGACACTCCCGCCCCCCAGTGCAAAAATTTTTGTGCACTGGGCCTCTAGTTTAACATAAAAATCTTAGCTAGGACATAAGAGAAATGAAGTAAACCATAAATATGTTGCAATGTAACATTTTTAGAAATTCTAATTAATGTGTGTGTGTGTTTATTTTTTAACTACCCACCCCCTCCCCTTCCTGCTACTTTTTCTGTCCTTTTCCATTTCATGCTTTCAAGAACTTGGCTTTTTTTTTCTTTTTTCTTTTTTCTTTTTTTCAAAATCTTAGGTCCTAGAGTAGAGTCCGGAGAGGATTTGGGGAACAGAGAGCATGTCCCATTCAGTCATGAAAAGGCAATAACTTTTCCTGGACACAGAGTACATTCCTCCCAAACCAGTGAAGGAGGGAGGCGAGACAGGGAGAAGAGGGGGGCACAGAGACTGACAGCTCTTCTTGGGGCATGCCAAGATCTCAAATAGGAAATCCCATCTCTGTCAGAGGGTCCATGGGCAGGGCCTAGCAGAGGATGAGAGGCAACCTAACAGGACAGTCAAGTGTGGCCAAACAAATAAATAATAACAGAAAGGGGGCATCTGGATCTAAAACGTTATGTGGCTTTGAATTTGGACATTGAGATAGAAGACTCAAGGTTTAGGTGCCCAAATAACTGTCAATAGAGGCCTTGGATAGAGGCAGCGGTGTGGGGATGGAGAGGTGAAAGTCAAGGAAGACAGATAATCAAGTTTCTTACATCCTAGCATGATGGGGCAAGGGATTTGAATGTAAAATAGTTATAGAAAATCAAGTTATAGAAAATAAAGCTGTGTTTCTTGAACATCTGAATTTGGTAACTGATTCATGTCAGCTGTTTCTGATTATTAAGGCTTGTATTAGTTAGGCAAGATCGGTTGTTGGCAAACTGTGGCTCACGAGCCACATGTGGCTCTTTGGCCCCTTGAGTGTGGCTCTTCCACAAAATACCGACTTCTGCGCATGGAACACAAAGTTTCAATTGCACTGTATGTGCATGCCCGCATGTGGTATTTTGTGGAAGAGCCACACTCAAGGGACCAAAGAGCCGCATGTGGCGCACGAGCAGCCGTTTGCCGACAACTGAGCTAGATGAATATTGGCTGTGGCAGAAAAGAAACCCAGAAATCTCAGTGACTCAACATAAGAAACATAATTTTTTCTCTCTCATGAGAATCTAACATGATTGAGCAACCTTCCCCATCTTGTAGTTATACCACTGGAAACATGAAAACCATGGACTTCTATTCCCTGCTACTGAAGGGAAGAAGTAGCTGGAGAAAGCACACTAGTTCTTTCACTGCTCCAGCCTGGAAGAGACACATTATTTCCATACACTAATCCTTATCCTGAACTGTCATATGGTTGCAAAGCAGCTGAATGAGGGGACAGGGAGAAATACAAAGCAGCACATAGGTATTTGGTGAGCAACAACCATTTACTGCCCACAGGCGCATGTAGCTGGCTGGACAAAGGAGAAATTCTATTTTGCCTTCTCCATTGCAAATAATTCCCTTCTTCTAGGTAAGTGCTATTTTTATTCCTGGTGTGGAAGGACTCTTGAATCCATGATTCTTGATTTTTGGACTCAGAGGGTCCCCCAAACTTCATTTGTATGTTCAAGGCAATGTTTAATTGTCTTCCCTCTCCTTTTTCTGCCCTCTTTCTCTAGAAAAGTTATGATGAATGAAACAGGGTTAAGTGTTTGATTTAAAGGAAAACCTCATTAATTGCATTTCAAAATTGGTATTCAAATTTAAAATCCAGAGCTATTTAATAATTGTCCCAACAATTCAATGGCACATTGATTTTAGTCTGTCATTTGGACCAACAGTTGAATTGAATTACAGTAAATCAACAGTTTGATTTCTATGAACTTCATACCACTACCAGAAAATGTCTTCAAAGGGAATGTACTATCCTATCTAATAAAAGGGTAATATGCAAATTAACCATCACTCCATCACAAAGATGGCAGTGCCCATAGCCACAAGATGGCAGCGCCTAGTCCTCTCAGTCCCGCTGGAGTCTCCCAGTCCTGGGGGAACGGCTGCTGAGAGCAGGCAGCATGAGTGGCCTGGTGGAATGCTTGCTTCATCACTGCAGCAATGAGGCAAGCGTTCCACCCTGGTCGCAGAGGGCCTCTGGGCAGCGGGCATGGAGCAGCCGGGGAGGTGTGGGGCTGGGGAACACTTGCATCATTGCAGGTCGGGCTGAGCGACCTCCTCACCCCCGCACCCCACACCCTGTGCACAAATTTCATGTACCGGGCCTCTAATTATGTTATAAAGATGTTACTTAGGATTATCCCCTAAGGAGTAAAACAAGGGTCATTTCAGAGCCTATAAAACATAGACTATTCTCTTGGTATCTTCAATCTATTTTCATACTCTGCAGGTATCCTCTGTAACCACAGAGGCACACAAAGAGTCTCAGAGAGTCCTGTAATGCTGGATTCTCCATCTGTCTTGATAATTCCATCTTGTTAAACTCACTTGCTATTAGATTAAAATTTCTCACCAAACAGTGTGTTACACCTGAGGAAATAGGATACTATAGGATTCACATTTGGACCTAAAAAGTGTTAAGTTCCCAATTGATTTGTCAGTGACTCAATTCAATGACACCTACTGGTATCTTTTTAAAAATCTTATAATATAAGTTCTTATTCTAGTGTGCAATATAGGAAGAATATTGTATTAACTTTTGTATTTGATGGCAGAATTCTTCACCAATGACACAAATATATGTAAATGAACATCTGAATTCTGTTCTTAACATATTTCTATTTCAGACTTCAGTTAGAATAAGAATGAGAGAGACTTAAAAAAAAAAAACCCCACACAATTTAAGATTATAAATTGTTACTTTTTTTCTGCACTAATGGTGCAAGTTATTGCCCCACTTTTGATTTTAGAAAAAAGTCTTTATGTTAACTACTAAATGGTTTTCATTTATCATATCAGAGGATTTGGCATATAGATCTGGATGGTTTATTGTGCTGTTTGCTGCTGATAAATCTACAACACGGCAACTGTCACCATTTCCCTCAAAATCATTTTCTATATGCTGAGTGTCTTGTTTTGAAATAGTTATCTTGTACAAGTTTTTCCTAGCTAAACTGAGCTCATTTGAGCATTAAGTAAAGGTATTTGTAAGCTTACTCCAGGATATCAGCTTAGATTTCTTTGTTTCATATGCATTATTCTTTGGCCACACAGAATTATTACACTTTTTAGAAATATCCCTTCTAAGTGACCTTTTTCTCTTTCAGAAGAGGTGCCTTTCCCAAGATGGCCATGCCTGGCTACGCACATACTCATCCCCTTTCTCCCTACTGCCCAGGTCTCAGGCATATTCTCATACAGTGTTTATAAGCAGGGAGTAGGGAAGAACTTTTTTATGAGGGTACTCTTGTTTGTGTTCCACTCTTGCTTATATCCTGATGTTCTCTCCCATGCCTGGGTCATCTCTACCTGTCTCTTTGCTCCGATATAGAATCCAAATCTGGGTCTGCTTGATTTACACACTTTCTTCTAGTTAGATATGAAAAGCATTTGTAATATTCCTACTTTCCAATCTATGCTATAGATCAGCGATGGCGAACCTTTTGAGCTCGGCGTGTCAGAATTTTGAAAAACCCTAACTTAACTCTGGTGCCGTGGCACATATAGAAATTTTTTGATATTTGCAACCATAGTAAAACAAAGATTTATATTTTTGATATTTATTTTATATATTGAAATGCCATTTAACAAAGAAAAATCAACCAAACAAATGAGTTCGCGTGTCACCTCTGACATGTGTGTCATAGTTTCGCCATCACTGCTATAGATATTGGTTGTGACTATTTTTATTTACTTTGTTTCTTCTTTTTTTGTATATAAATGGATTTTGGAGAATGTGTGTCATCTCTTCTAACCACCTACTTCCTACTCATCTTTTGTATCAGAAAATAACTATTATTTCAGGATGCTTTCTCTCTCGTTCTTGTGTGTGCCTAGAGCATTCATCACAGCGCTTACCGTACTGTTCCATAACCACCTTTTAACTTCTCTGTTATCCCCTCCCACAGTTAGCTTTGAGGAGTTTTTCCATGGCCATTCTTTCATCCTCTCTGTTCAACACGGGGGTCAACAGCTATTAGACCCTCAATACCTACTTCTTGAGTGAATTCCTGTATTATTTCTCAAGGAGGAAGCAAGAGCAGAGCAGTCTATCTTTGCTAGAGAATAAGGGTTGCACATCTGCAGGTAATTTCAATACAGTAAAAACACCAACCCAAAGTCTATCTATTCTTTGTTATTGCCATCTGTCAATATTTGTAAATAATGTCATGATAAAACACTTCTCTCTGTCGGGGCTGATGTCTTTTTCTTTGGGGTGTACGACTTTATTTCCATAGTCAGAAAAAGAGATACATTTTGGTATAGCCTAACTCTCAGCCTTCTGCCATCTCCTTTCCAGGGTCCTTTTCTTCTAGAAAATACTTTTTAAAAGACAATTTTATTTTATAGTTCTAGGGTACACATGAAATATTACTTCAGCCCTGGCCGGTGTTGGTTGAGTGTTGTCCCATGCACTCAGAGATCACTAGTTCAATTCCTGGTCAGGTCAAACATCCGGGTTGTGGGCTCGATCCCCAGCAGGGGGTTTGCAGGAGGCAGCTGATTAATGTTTCTTTCTCATTGATGTTTCTCTCTCTCTTACCCTCTCTCTGTAAAAATCAATAAGAACATGTTTTGTTTTGTTCTGTTTTTAAAAGGAAATATTACTTCATCATCTTCTGGTCCTCCCTCAATGTTTTCAGCCTATGACAAGCTCACATTGCTGCGAGTTTTTCCTAAGACTCCTAGACTTAATCACCTCAGAAAAAGAGAGGTATATGAAGGTGTGCCACATCTCCCTTTACTTCTGACCAAGATGGCCTTAAGGTTTCCCTCAGCGTGACTAAACTTTAGAATGACTTCTTGACTCTAGGCACCTGATCTCCCTTTTCGTAGAGCATTTACTTAAATAAAAACAAAAAGCTTGTAATTGTAAGCAATTATAAATTCTTCTTCTGCCTCTTTGAGGTACATCTTCTATAACCTAGGAATATTTTTTTGAAGGACCTGGAAGCCATTTCTTTGAAATGTAATCATCAAGAAAGATAGAACTGCCTGGTGGTCATGGCTCAGTGGTTGAGTGTTGAGCTATGAACCAAGAGGTCATGGTTTGATTCCAGGTCAGGCTACATGTCCGGGTTGTGGGCTTGATTCCCCAGTGTGGGCCATGCAGGAGAAAGTTGATCAATGATTCTCGCTCATGATGTTTCTATCTCTCTCCTCACTTCCTCTCTGAAATAAATAAAGATATATTTTTTAGAAAGAAAGATAGAACTCTTGTGAGAGGGTAGGAACCTGACTTCAATAAGCATCTATCAGCAAACACAGAAGCCCGAATCAGGTTGATCAACCTCCCAGCTAATGTCTCCCAGCATTTACCCACTAGCTCACCCCAGTGCTTCAAAACTGCCCTGCCTTTTGTTTCAATTTAATCTCTCTTCCTGTTCCAATACTCTTTCTCCCATATTGCAAGAGTCTTTAATAAAGTCTTTCTTGCCTGTTTAACCAGTCCAGTGCAATTTTTCTTTTACACTCTCCTAACTTTTCTCTAGTAAAACACAATTAAAGCAATTTTAGTTTAAGGATAATCCAAATGTCAACAAACAAAAGAAACACTATATCCTATCTAATAATAGAGAAACATGGTAATTAACTATAACTTCGCTACCCTTCCCATTGGCTAATCAGTGAGATATGCAAATTAACTGCCAACTGCCAGGCTGGCCAAGCACCCCAGTGGGGACCCCCACCCTGAATGGTGTGTGACCAGCTGCAAACAGCCATCATCCCCTCACCCAGGCTAGCCAGGCACCCCAGTGGGGACCCCCACCCTGAAGGGGGTGCGACCACCTGCAAATAGCCATCATCCCCTCATCCAGGCTGGCCAGGCACCCCAGCGGGACTCCCACCCTAATCCGGGACACCCTCAGGGCAAACCAGCCGGACCCCACCCATGCACTAGGCCTCTATCCTATATAGTAAAAGGGTAATATGCAAACTGACCCTAACAGCAGAAGGACTGGGAATGACTGGTCACTGTGACACATACTGACCACCAGTGGGCAGACGCTCAATGCAGGAGCTTCCCCATGGTGGGGTGCCTGGGGAAAGCAACCAATCAATGTGTTTTTCTCTTCTCTCCCTCCCTCCTTCCCTTCCTTCCACTCTCTCTAAAAAATTAATGGACAAACAACAGTGTGGAGGGGGCATGAGCAGGGTGGAGGGGGTTAATGGGGAAAAAGGAGGACATGTGTAATACTTTAAACAATATAGTTTAAAATAAAAAGGAAAAAATATCCCCTGGTGCAGATTAACAAGACAAAACAAACAAAAATAAATGAAATGACAACAACAAACAACAAAATTCTCTTCATGCATTGACTTGAGGTTTATGGTTGTTTTTATTTTCCTCCTTTTGGGAGACTTCACCATTTAGCTTCAAGAATTGTTCTTCCGCCGAAACCGGTTTGGCTCAGTGGATAGAGCGTTGGCCTGCGGACTGAAAGGTCCCAGGTTCGATTCCGGTCAAGGGCATGTACCTGGGTTGCGGGCACATCCCCGGTGGGGGATGTGCTGGAAGCGGCTGATCGATGTTTCTCTCTCATCGATGTTTCTGACTCTCTATCTCTCTCCCTTCCTCTCTGTAAAAAATCAATAAAAATATATCAAAAAAAAAAAGAATTGTTCTTCCTTTAGTAAGCTACCCAGCTCCCTTCCCACACCCACCATTAGCAGATGGCATATTTCTCCATGTTGGAATGTTCAGTTGGTCATGCTCTGGCACTCTAGGAATAGCCTGGAAACATAAGCACATATGAAACAGTCCGGGGGGTGGGGGGGACACTACAAGTCAATTCCTTTTAGAGTTTTCACCACCCTTATGAGTTTCATACATGCTTATTTATTCCCCAAGTAAGTACAAGGTAACTGCTGAATCTTACAACCAAACACATTTCCTGAGGGACAAGCATTTATTCTCAGAGACAGTACATTCTAAACCCACAAGGAGGAAGAGAAAAACTATATTCTTAATAACCTCCATAATTTAGAAAACTGCCACTTTCACAAAAAAGTCATATCGTTACATTATCATGTATACCACTGTTAATTATTTTCCTATTTTTTCTGTCTCAGCTACTTTGTGCCTCTTTGGGTGGCCAAGAATAAGAAAGAGATACATCCTAGAATCAAAGAGCAACTCCCTTTGCTACCCAAAGAGTTGAATGCAGTTTCGGCAGCCTATTTGTAATTCCTGGATTCAATTTTTAGCTGATGGCCATCTTCACTTCTTAGAGAGAGAAAAGTGTTTATTATTCTAGCTAAGACACACACACACACACACACACACACACACACACACACACACACACACAGAAATGGTTGGGTAAGAATTAAGCAGACGTTTACTTTTAACCATGAGATAGAAAAGAATGTTTCTAGATTTTATCTAAGATCTGGTGTTACAGCTTGTTTATTTCTGTACCTTTCCTAATGCCTATTACGTGATTTTAGCCCATCTGACTTATATGAAATATCAGGGCCTGGGACTAGGATAGGAAAATTGTATTTTACTAAGAAGCACATTCTGATATAAGCACATCTATTGTCACTATGCTAAAATGTCTTTGGGATTTCAAAACTGACTTTGGAGAATGAGAGGTCTTATTCCCAAGAAACAGATATCTTTCTGGTACTCACTACTTGTGCATTTTTATGTGTGTTTTGGTTTTCAGAATGGAAATTAATGGCCACTGGTAAATTGGCCAAACAAATATAAATGGATGAGCAGCATTTTTTATGACTTTCTTGGTTTCTTCAGAGGACAGAATTATGATAGCAGTTTCAAATAGTGCACTTAACTTTTAATAAGATCTCTTAGTTCTTAATCCAACTGTTCTTGTTACTAGAGAGGAGAATTCAAGTGCAAAATGTTAGTTCTAGCCACTGATGATAATATTTAGTTGTCTGCGAGGTGTATCCAGTTTAGATTTGATTAGCTTGATTTATTCAGACTAATTTTAAATCTAAGCAGTTTTATATTGTTTATGCAAATAGAAGTACTACCACAATCACCTGATTTTCCTTCCAGATTAAATAAAACATCTATAATCTAAAGACCTGAAAGCCTAAATTATGTCTGGAAACTATAGTATTTATTTGTTCTCAGGAGACTAATTGGTAAGTATTGAGAATGTTGCCTGAGGGGTACTCAGTCACCTAATACCATGCCTAGCTCTCAGATATAGAGGATATATTTAATAACAGAAACAGGGGCATCGTCTCTATATAACCCATTGGAGACTTCTTAATTTATTCAAATGTAATTACAATTACTTGTGTTTGTGATGGTGATTTTGGGATTACCTGGAGAATATCATCATCTTGGAAGATTGTCACTTTCAAAAAAATTCATTTTGGAATCCTACTTTAGTATCTCAGTCAAGAAAACAACAAACAAACAAAGTAAAAATGTTCTTTGCCACTATCAGAGCCATATTTTCATGATTCTCTAATTTGATGGAATTAAGAGTGAACAATGTTATGATTCCATTTCTATTTTTTACTAATCTTGTGACCTTAGTCTGGGATGGTTAGCTGGAAAACGAGAGTGTTGGATTAGATGATGTGGTAAACATTCCTAGTGCTGGCTAATATTTCTGCCTGTTGCCCCATTCCATAATACAATTACGCCCCTTTGAAGTCGAGTGGCCCTATCTCTGACTTTTTGGAGTAATGACACGAGAGTTAAAAGGACATGTGTCAATTTTGGGCCATCCTATTCTCCCCTTGCATAGCACCTACTGAGGTAGAAGTGCCCCAGTATTGAAGGTACATGAAACACTAAGCCATTTTATGGGGGTAGCTGTGACGGGGAATTGTCTCGGCTTGGCTTGAATGGTTAACTTTCACCTTGTTAAGCAATGAGATTCTCCAGTAACTTGTTACCACAGTATTACCTACCATTCTAATTAATGTAGATGATTTCTAAATTGTCTCTCACTGCTATGACTTTGTGATCCACAATCAAGTATGCATGCTGAAGCTGCCACAAAATAATGAAGGAAGACTATTAACTCATAAGGCCAATAAAACAAAACACATGTTATTAGATACAGAATTTGGAACACTTCACAAATAGCAGTCACATCTGCTATACATTTTATAATGATATGTATGTACAGTGTCTGTGAATTTTACCAGTAGGCTTTATATCTTGCAATTATTTCATAATTTTTTCTCTAGCAAAGAGTTGCTTAAATTAGAACTTAAAATGGATAAACAGTGTCCAACAAATTTAGTATGAACAGTGGAATTTAGCCCACCTCGAATACTTCTTTACATGTAAATGTCATAATGACAGTATCTATGAGCAGCAGTAGATTTGGTTTTGGTCTTATGAAAGATGGATATGATATGGAATGGAGAAGGTTCCTAGCTTCATGGTGGAAGTGAAATGTCAGCTATCTGCTCTATTGTCCATCAATAGGCCAGGGTTGCCAGCTTTTTAGGTCTAGTCATATTTCCTTCAAGTTAGAGTTAAAAAATATGATCTAATTCATGCTATTATTAAGTTATTAAAATATTCTTTGAAGTTATTTGAGCACTTATTAGGGTTTTAATCTGATATTTAGAAGTATTGCACCTTGATCCATGGATTTTTAAAATATGACACACATTCCACTTTTTAAATAAGCTGTTCATTTTTACAGTCTTTGAGCTGAAACCTTCCTGACCAAAAATAAATAAATAAATAAAAAACAAGAGTTTAAGTATATTAATCTATTTCATATTTACTGTACTATGTGAATTTCTTTCTTTGTGTGAGATGCTAGGAGACTATATATCTCAGTATTTCTGTCCAAGGAACACATTCATATGACTTTAGAATATATGTAAAAGCTCCAGAAGTAAAAATCTTTCATAATAAGATATTTAGTTTTGCTCAAATGTTATTTCACTTCGGTGAGGTGGGATTAATTTTCCCACAGTAGTAAGCAATAATATAAAGAAATACAAGTAATCTTAATCCTATACTAGTCTTTCTGCTGTCTTATTTTTCCTTCATGATTATTCCTTAGATAATTGTTAAATTACTATTGATCTTTTATATAAAGATTATAACACCAAGCTTCAAATGTTTTTTTAAATCTTTATTGTTTAAAGTATTACATATGCCCCCTTTTTTCTCCCATTGACACCTTATTACCCCCCCACTGCCCCAGACCATTTATTCTGCTCCAGAAGTGTCTATCATATTATTATTGTTTTAATTATTATTGTTGTAAGGCATATCTTCTTCCTATCAAATGTCAATTATATTTATTAAATAATCCATCTTTGCCTCCTAATTTCCAATTATTCCCTTTTTATATGTAAATATCTCATTTAAGCTTGGGTTTATAGTTGAGTTTTTAAAGATTTATTTTCCAGTATTATCAGTTCATTGATGAAGAAATCGAGAGTTAAAAATGATTGATGACTATTTTCAAGTTCACATAGTTGATAAGCAAACCAAGGGTGATTTAAAAATACAGAATTGGAATTAAAATAATTTTTGTGTCTGCATTCAAACATCCATGCAAAAACAAGAGGCATCAGAATTGCAACAAAGAGCTGAATTTTTGTGGAGCAAATTTCTGAAGGAAAAGCACCTTTATTCCTTTTAAGTCAAAGCAGGTAGTTACAACCATTCCACCAACAAAGACTAGGTTGGGGGAGGAAGACAGACTTAGTACAGATTGTTCTCTTTTCTTCATCATAGTGAACAGAGTAATGGAACAGGGAGAGTAAGCTTTGGCCTTAGTCATGAATACAGATGTATCATTTCTTGTGAATAAGTTACGTGTTTCATGAAAAAGAAATTGAGCACAGGTCATGGGTTAAAGTTTGATAGAGTCTGAAAACCGGCGTTCTTTGCAAAGCATGTTTCACAGTACCCCTGTGCTCAGAAAGATGATAGTCAATAGACAATGCATGTATCACACACTGAGCTAATGGTACTGACAGGACTAGAAGTAATTGGCCTGTTATAAATATTTTTTCTCTCCCAATGACTTCCATTTTTTAGTACATATTTATCTTCCAATGAACCATCTCCTTTAACTAAATATTGTATTTGGAAACAGATAAGGCATAACCTTAATATTGGATATAGCTCATATGGTACCCATAGAAAATAATTAACTGGATGACACTGTTGTTATCCATCACCATTTTTCAATTTAAAGCTCCCTAAAATAATAATGTCAAGGCTTGAATTTTCTAAATGCTGCCAAAGGGGGATTCATTAATGTATGCATACCACCATACATGGCAGCGTTCATAATATAGTTCTGTTTGATCGTGTTTTGGTTTACTTGTTTAAATCTGATCATTAATTTTTAAACCAATCAAGTGGTTGTTTGCTGCGAATGTTCTCTCAGAAGTTCATTCTCACAAGATAAATTCCTTTGGCAATTCATTCAAGAATAAGAGAAAAGGAAAATATTATATTCCTATAGGATGTATGGAAATTTTTGTTTGGGTCTCAGACATAGATTTGTGTAGATAGAAATAGTCATTGTTGCTGAATATTGGTGTGATTTGTAGGTTCTGTCCTGTCTGACTCCCATATGAATGTTTGTATCCCCCCAAATTCATATGTAGAAACTTAATTTCCGATGGGATGATATTTGGAGGTGAGAACTTTGGGAGGTGAATAGATCAGTAAGGCAGAGCCCTCAGTAAGGCAGTGCCCTTATGAAACAGTCCCCAGCGAGCCCCCTCGCTCATTTTCTCATATGAGAATGTAGTGAGAGAACCATGAAGCAGGCCGACACCTGGACCAGCTCTTTGATTTTGCACTTCCCAGCCTCCATAACTGTGAGAAGCACATTTCTGTTGTTTATAAACCACCCAACTTATAGTGTTTTGTTATAGCAGCCTGAATGGACTAAGACACTGACCTAGCAAAAGGAGCATTTTTTTTTTTTTTCATTTTGAGAATGAAGTTGATCATTAGACACAGAGGTTGAGCAAGAAGCCTGTGGAGAACCATAAGACTGATGCTACCATTATCGTTATTCCAATTGGAACATTAAAGCCCTTTGATTTCTACCTTTCATTCCTCTCCCTACCCCTCCATCTAATGGTCCACTAAGTTCTATTGAGCCTTTAAGATATCTATTGATGTCATCTTTGAGCATAAATTATAATTTCATTCTTAGGTACTCATTGTAGAAGTAGTTTCTAGTGGTCTCCAGCCCCTCTCTTTCTCTTCTAGTTCATCATGGTGACAGCTGTCATTCCTATCAAGTCACTCTCCTTAAAATCCTGCATGGATTCCCCATTCTCTAGCATATAAAATATTGACTCTTGCCCAGCCGGTGTGGCTCAGTGGTTGAGCATCCACCTATGAACCAGGATTCCCAGTCAGGGTACATGCCTGGTTTGCGGGCTCGATCTCCAGTCAGGGGTGTAGAGGAGTCAGCCAATCAATTATTCTCTCTCATCATTGATGTTCTACCTCTTTATCTCCTTTCCTCTTTAAAATCAATAAAACTATAATTTAAAAAAACACAATTTCACAAAAGGCGAGGTAAACAAAAAAGTGTCAGTTGAGAGCACAAAATAGTATTGCTAAACTACATTCAACTGTATCGGTAATTTTAATAATGTTAACAGTTAAACTAGCAATAGACAAGGTACACATATTTTTGGATTTTAAACATTTCATTTTAAGACAAGTAAAAAATTATACAATATGAGAGTAATTGTGTTGGAATAGAAAGAACTGGAATTACTTGAATTAAAGACTGGCCATGCCTCTTACTATCCAACTACATGTCTTCAGGCATATTTCTTCACCTATGGTGGCCTGCTCATCCTCACCTGTGCACTGGGAATAATATATACTTCACAGGTGTTTGTGATAATTGTTTACAGTAAGTGAAATATGGTTAGCACAGTATCTCATCTATATGAAATAATTTTTTAATTACGACTGAAATTTGCTCTTGGTGTATGAACACAAATTAATGACAACTAATGGGGTTGTCCAAATTTCAGGTGGTGTTCTTAGGTGTTTTTCTCCAGTCAAATGCATTTTCAAATACTTCATTATTATCATAAGAGAAAAGGTTAGCACTCCTTGGATGAATGTGAGATGTGTTATCTTTAGCAATTAAACTCACAAGATTCTTTGCTATTGGTGTCATTTTTTGAACATAATTAAGGTGATAAAAAACCCATTTGGATGTACTAGTAATAAGTTGGGAGGATTAGATATATAGTTGCACTGGGATTAGGGGGTTTATCTAATTTCATGTATATTATAGTACCTAGCATATTTTTGATATTGAATGAATATTAATAATGAGAGCAGTAATAATTTCAATTTAGTTTTCTATGTAGAATACAGATGTAGCAGAAATTTCTGCTGAACTTTTTCTCCTAATGCAAATTCTGAGCGTTACTCTCAATTTATTCCTGATATTGACTAAAGCTGTGTTCTCCTGCAAATGATTTAATAACTTTGTACCTATCATTCCTTCTATAAAATGGGAATAATAATACAGGCCTATTTAATTATTTAGTTCTTTAGAATGCTAAGACACTGTATTGAAGTTAATTATATGAAAGGTACTTCAAGTTAAGTCTATTACTAAGCATATTTATATGATTTTGTATAATATAACCTCCCAATTACACATGGACTACACTGAATATGGAGTATAAAAATAAAATGAATTTAAAATATCTGAATAGTAACAAGCTAAGAGTGGAGGTATATTTTATTTAATAAAATAAAGAGATTATGTAAAGCTGCTAGATGTAACCATTTAAATGTAAAATAATTATCTCAATACTATTAGTCTATTATAGTTTAAGATTAGCGGAGTTATAAATCAAATGCTTTGTTTTAAAATTTATGTGCTTTACATAGATATTATATTTGTAATTTTTAATGTATCAGTATCTATTAGAATGTCTTAATAATTTATAATGATGCATTGATGTTTCTGTCTCTAGACTTATGATGTTTTTATTTGCTATTTAATATCATTCTAAGTAAAAATATATTAAAATATTAGCATGATTTAAAAAAAACACATTTAAATTTTTATTATTTTGAAGGAGGGAGAGGGGGGAAGAGAGAGAAACATCAATAATGAGAGAGATAATCATTGATTGCTGTCTCCTGCACACCCCTCACTGGGAATCAAGCCCACAACTAAAGCATGTGCCCTGACCAGGAATTGAGCTGTGATGTCCTGATTCATAGGCCAATGCCCAGCCACTGGGCCACACAGGCCAGGCAATATTAGCATGAATTTAGCATTCATCTTGTATTGTTCATAATGCCAGTTTTAGATGAATATAACACAGCACTGAACTTGTATGAATAATAAATGAAATTACACAATTTGTATTTCATTTCTCATATATGAACTGCTGAACAAAACTAACTTAACTGTTTTTACTTCATTTGTTGATAAGCACACATTCTATCATGTTATTTGCCTTTGGTTTGCTGATGAGGAAGGAAAAACTGAAAGAAAAAGGAACGATGGTTGCCCTATCTTTCCCTTTTTTCCTTTTTATCTTTATTAGAGTAAGTGATGGGCAAATACAGGGAAGTACTATGAGTAAGAAAGGATACAATAGGTTCCTTGGTAGTTTGAGTTTCTTAAGAAATTCCATTGCCTTTTAAAAAATTATTGTTGACAATATTATAAATGTCCCCCTTTCCCCACTCCCATCACCTTTTTTTTCTGCATTTGAAGCAAGTTCTGGTTTGACAAAAAAGCATGGGCTATTTGGCTATCGGTACTCCTGGTCTTAGAAATAACATACTTATATTGTACTATGAGTCTCACAAAACTCAAACACATCAGGGATTCACTTGGATTCTGTACTTATTGGGCATCTTGAAAGTTACATGCAAATGGACCAAAAGGAATGATAGTGTGTATCTCTCCTCTGCTCTTACACATACCCCATTTTCCTATTGTACTGACCAAATTTCAGTTCAAAAATAAAATAATAAATTAAGAATTTCAACATGGCTCCTGAAGATCCTAGGGAAGTGGGTGTGGGACTTCAGTGACTGCATAAGTTACATGCCCATGAACTTGGCCCTGACCCTGCTCTGCTTTTTTGTTTCAGATTCTTGTTGAAGGCTCTGATATTTGGGGTCTTCTGCCAAACCCAATTATAAGTCTTAGGCTAGATAAAGCATCTACATTACAGTATGACATATAATAAAAACTCAATAATATCTATAGCTATTATTATTAACTAGAGGCCCAGTGCACGAAATTCGTGCATGGGGGTGGGGAGGGTCCTCTCAGCCCAGACTGCACCCTCTCTGATCCAGGATGCTGGCTCCTAACTGCTCGCCTGCCTGCCTGCCTGATTGCCCTTAACTGTCCCCCTGCCATCCTGATCACCCCTAACTGCCTCTGCCTGCTGGCCTAATCGCCCCCGAATGCCCCCCCTGCTGGCCTGGTCGCCCCACACAGCCTCTTTGGTCATCCATTCGGTTGCGATGGTAGCTTAGGCTTTTATATAGATAGATAGTATTAATTACTCTTATTACACAGTACCTTTTTTCAAGAATATCTTTTGTCTATAGCTATTCTACTATTATCAATTATTTCAATACCCAAAGTTCTCAAAGTACTATTATGTATAAACTTACTTCACGACCCAATCCAAGACAACTGTGTTCTTTTTGTTATATTTAGCCTAAACCTTAAGGTATACATGAACTCAGTTGCTCTCCAACCTTGTGTCAGGACAAGAAAGTTTTACCAATAAAAATATTTTTACAGCCCTAACCGGTTTGGGCTGAGTGGATAGAGCATCGGTCTGCGGACTGAAGGGTCTGGGTTCGATTCTGGTCAAGGGCATGTACCTTGTTTGCAGGCACATCCCCAGTAGGGAGTGTGCAGGAGGCAGCTGATCAATGTTTCTCTTATCGATGTTTCTAATTATCTCTCTCCCTTCCTCTCTGTAAAAAATCAATAAAATATATTTAAAAAATATTTTTACAGTTTTGCGTTCTTCAGTCTGAACAAATTCCTTCCGAGGAGTATACATATTTACTGATGACATTAAATTTGGTAGAAAAATGGTACTGAATAGTTAATCACCTTCTTGATTAAGTATCAGATTAGATAGCCTTCATGGTAGTTTAGCTTCATTACTGTCTACAAGAAAGGGCACTGTGCTTGCCAGAGGCCCTGGTAAGATGCAAGTAAGTAAAGAGGAGTCAAAAGGTCTTATTCACTCTCAGATAAAAATAATAACTCTACAACTATAAAATTAAGTAATTGCTACTGCATAGACAAGCAAAAATTCAGAGAAAAGAGAGTTAATCCAAACTGAATAGGTCACTTTCTTAGACTCTATAAGAAATGCTAATAAATTATACCTTCCTCTATTTATCTGAGTTCTTCTAAAGCAGGTAACAAGTCATTATTATCTTCCCTTCATGCTTAGCACAGTGCCTGGCACCCAGTGGACATGCCTTTGATGTTTGCTTTATTCTTTCCACAGCAAAATGCAATACAAGCTCAGACAAAAAAAAAACAAAACATGAAATGAATTCAGAACATACTGACACCCTCAAATAGTTGTCAAGGATTTAGAGGCCATGTCTTAAATGGTTTGGACATCTGGTGAAGTAACACAAAAATAGAAACCACAGTAGGGTTTTTCAAAACTGAAGTAGGGAGAAAGATATCTAGAAGCAACCCTTGAAATCCATGTAGGAACATAATAAAGAAAAGACTTTAAGTAGAAACCTTAAACAGAAAACTTCATATGCTACGGGGACTTAGAAAGGTGAAAGGAATTTGTGGCTCTGATAATACAATGATGGTCTTTATTGTTCATAGACATGAGGAATGTTGATATTTCAAGAGTCACTAAAATAAGTACTGTCTTGTAAATATGCCATCAGATCCTGACCATTTGGAAACTCTTTCTGACAGATATTTTTCTATCTGTCTAAGGATAGAATTGTTTGCTGACATAATATCTGTAATATTTAAATCTTTAGGCATTTCTGAAATTAAGAATTTACTGTGAAAAACCCACACTCAAAATAGAAATAATATACATTAATAAGTAATATGCTTTGTAAATATAAATTAATTCACAAAAATTATAATCCCAGGAATATCTGAACAAAATTTTCTGTTAATTTTATCTAAGGAGATAAACATAATAGTTAGCTTTGTTAAATTAGTCCTAACTTACCTCTTTACACCATTTTTATCAGTGTGGTGTTCTTCAAAGTTTTGAAAGACATTTTCAGGTACTAAAGTCATGAATTTAACTGCAATCTCCAGCCCACTTAAATCATGAAAACAAGACGCGACTTCAGTGATTAGAATTAGCAAAGATGCTTTGCCTACTTTTTAAAAAAATTCTATGTAGAAAAGGCAGGGTTTTAGCCAACATAGTTTTGCTCATACACTGATATTTTGATCTTTCAGTACGTGTACAATAAGGAGAGGGACATTTCAGTACACAGAAGCCTGCATTCTCACAGGCTTTCTGCTCCATCAATTGTGAGAGGAGCAATGATTTCCAGAGCTGAGAAGAGAAACCCCCAGCAAAGCTGCTGGCTGACACAGTGACATCTACAATATAAAGAAAACAAACCTGGGAATGGGAGAAACTGGACTGAGATTGTGTCAGGGATACTACAGGTCAGGCTCAAAATCCTCCCAGAGTTGCTGCTCAGAAATGTTAATATGTACAGAGTTGGACTGTTTAGATGGATGCATCTGAAAAAAAAAAACATAGATAAAGCTGCGATGCGAGTAAAGTGGCAATGCTTGGATCACTGAATGAAGCAAAATAAAGCATTATTCAGTGAGAGGAGAAAGGTCTCCTCTAATGCATCCAAGAGCTCCTATTTTGACAGTTCTGTGTGTGGAAGGGAAAGCATTAGAGGACTAAAAACCTGGCCCAGGTTACCTGCAATTTGACAACACCAGGCTGTCTGTGGAACTGCACTCTGATGGGTTTTTAGCTTTTATGTGAGGTTCATGATGACTTGTTTAACAGAATTGTTTTAGCCTTAGTTTGGCAGCCCAGGTAACCCAAAGGTCTGCTTTGCAAGGCCGAAAGTTCTAGAAATGCATTCCCCCTGCTGCAGCCACCCAAGCGCCCACCAACAACATTCATGTGCTTAAAAACAACAATGATTGGGTTCGAGGAGGGACCGTCAGGGCGTGTCCGGCCTGTCTCGCCCAGTCCTGATCGGCCAGACCCCAGCAGCAAGCTAACCTACTGATTGGAGCATCTGCCCCCTGGTGGTCAGTGTGCATCATAGCAATGGTCGAATGGTAAAACGGTCGGACATTTAGCATATTAGGCTTTTATTATATAGGATACTCTTTCTTCGAATAAAACTTTAAAATAATAAACAAATAATTTTCTTGCTTTATGTTCATCCTTTTAGAAGCCTTGCCTTGACTGTACTACTTTTGAAATCCCAAGAACTTCCCAATCCTGTATTTTAGGACAGGCCCTGATCCACTCCCATTCAGCATTGTTATAAAAAGAAACAAAGAAAAATATGTCAGAAATGTTTAAAATCGCAGAACCCAAATACAGATTCAAGGTTAGAGGTCCCTATTACAAAACAACTTTTATTTAAAATAAAATTTAAAAAGCCTCAAGCCTATTTTAAAATAAAAACCCATTCAGTAAGGATTTACTATTGTATGAATTATCAGCAGACTATGTTTTTCTCATTTTTGCTGTTTGTGGTGGTGACAAATAGAGGCTACTCAAAGGAAACTGTGGTATAGGCCGAGAAAGAATGAAACCAGCTGCATACTCACTTCTCCACTTTGGAAACACTAGGAAAATACAAAAGTGCCAATCTTGATGTTGGTGGGTTGGGGGGAAGAAAAAGGAAGGCCGCTGGGAGGATGGATTGGCCCGATCTGCTGGCTGCCCCGAAAGGGGAACGGACTTGCCATCAGGCCCTCATCCTCCTCAGCCCCTTGAGGGACCAAGCTGGGCCTCCTATCAAAGGGCTCCCTGGAAAAGGCCCAGAATTCCCCAAATTAGTTCTCTGCTGCCTCAGGCATGGCCTGCGCTTCTCTCTGTTTCCCAAGCTCCTCACTGATGATTCCTCAGCCTTCAGTGCAGTCTTGCCTCCCACTTGGGTCATGAGTATGAATTGACTTATCCTACTAACCTTTGAACTGTGCCCCTACTCCTTTTCTATTTTTACCTACTGTTGGTAAAGAGATGACTCTAGCAGATTCCTGAACATGGCTTTTCTTTCCCAATCCCCGAAATCTTTACCCTTGTACATTGTCCAGGTGAGGTGAACAGTTAAGACTTTTCCTTTCCACCCACTTTATCCTAGTGGAGCACTTTTAAAGTGGTCAAAACTGACTTCAGAAATCTCCCTTTATTCTGTTAATACATACAAGTTAAAGACAAATTCCTTTTGTCTTTTCTTTATCTTTGTAGGGGAAAAAATCACTGGCATTAAGATATGCTACATTAACGTAATTGTTTCAACTTACAGTTGATCAAGTCAGCAAAAGTCATCTTTAAATCAGTGTCATTTTGAAGCCTTAAAATAAGCTGTTCTCTGAATTTGGACAGCTTATTTCTGGCAGTTTGCAGATGGACAGCCTCATGGCATTGCTGAATGTATGCATTAGAACATAATTAGCTACATGCAAAGATAGGTTTAGTTCTTTCTAAATGGGTTAATCAGTTCTCGCTGAATTCAGGAAAATATACGGAAAACTCAAATCTAAATTCTTTAGATTTCTTGGCTTAGACTTTAGGTAAAATCAGATATAAATATGTGCCCCCATAGGTACTAGTCAGTTGGATAATGTTCAGATGTTCTATGAAGTTATCAAGGCAGGGTGATTGCCCAGTCACATTCCAAGAGACTGTTTTGACTTTGGTTTGTTTTCATTTATAGTCAAGAGCTTTACATCTGCATCATTTAATAGATACCTGTCTATTGCAGGTGGGTTTTAAAGTAGCAGAACTCATCTGCTTATTAATGAGCCCAGTTATCAAAATACCTTCTACCTTGTTTTTCATTCATTTGCTATTACTAGTATATGTCTTTAACGAAAAACTTTCTCTCATTACCTCGCTGTTAATACGGAGGTGAGTTTGTAGAAAAATGTGGGATTGGTTTGTTAGCATCTTTCAAGGTGACTGATATGTTTTCTTTCTTATTGGGTATTTTTTATGAAGTAATAGATTTTTTAACATATTTAAACTATTTTAAATATGTATCCTTTGCAATTATTGTTATTGTGGTTGTTCAAATTGCCCCCTTTATGGACAGTTGACTCACTTCAAATTGAATCCTGAGCTTGGATGACATGGCTAAATACTTCCGTTCTTTCTGGTATAATAAGTAAGGTCCTCTATGCTTTCCTTGTACATTTTGTCCACACCTGGAAGCAGCAAGTTTTGTAAAAACTATGGTTCCTTTAAGTGGAAAATGTTATTTAAAGATCTTAATTTAAGTACTGGTGATGCTCGTAGCTATTGTGTTGCTCAATGTTTCTAGACTTCCTCATTGAATAGATCTTATAAATATACTGAAGATAAAATAGAGTTTATATTCAGATTTTCAACTCCAACTAATGATTATTTCCAACTAATGATTTCACTTCATTAGTTTTATATTGGTATATCTTTTCTCTTGAGATGAAAATCTTGGATCCTAATAACAGAACTTTTTACTCATCCTAATAAGTGTGGGTGTGCATATATGTTAATTAATTTGTCAAGTATAGACATACATAAACACAAACAGAATAACAATATGATTACTAGAAATGGTTTAAGAGCCTTGCAGTATTGTTGTCCTTAGGCTATACTCCACTGGAGATGTACAAATTATTATGCTTTACAATCACCTGATGTAACTGCTTCTTGGCCTTTTGACTAAGATTGAGTATAAAATCACTTGATATAATATCTGTGTATGAAGTCTAGCCCCCCAATATACAGTTCATTTTATTTTGCTTTGAATTTTTAAGGATGTCTTTCTGCTTACATTTGTTTTGTTATATTATCATAGAAACATTTGCCTCAGTTCAAAAATCAAAACTACAAAACAAGTGCAGTTCAGAGAAGTCTCACTTTTGACCCAGTCTCCTTCACCGTGGTCTCCTCTTCCCGTTGTAGGTAACCGACTTTTAAAATTAGTTTTTAGCTTATCTTCCTTTTTCAACAGAGGCACGTTGGTGTGCATGGTCGTGTTTGTGTTTTCCCGCTTCTTGAAGATGAATGACAGCAGAACATACACATTTCTCTCCACCTTACTGCGTTCAGCTCCTGGCCCAGGCTAGGTATTACACCACAGCCATCACAGAGACGCTTCTCTCTGTTTTAGGAGCTACATGTACCCATCTTGTGGGTTTGCCGTAGTTTATGGTAACAGTCACCTAGTTATGGACCTTTGGATGGATTGTGTCCAGTCTTTTGCTTTATACATATTGCTTTTCTTCCACTTAGAACACTTCAGTAGCTTCCCATTGATTTTAGATAAAAATATAAACCACTTTCCATAGCCTACAAGTTCCTGCTGCATAATGGGTCTCTATTTTAACTCTCTAACCTCATTCTTCCCTGTATTCTCACTTCAGTATTCTTCAACTCTTACCTAAGAATACTTCATGGCTGACATAGTGTCAACCTTCAGACTAGGGACGTTCAAATGCTATTGCTCCAAAATATCACCCTGAAGAGTCCTTCCTATGATGACACTACTAGTTATGCTGAAGCTAGTCACCTTGCTTGTTTCCCTCCCCTTTTTTATTTCCTAACACAATCTTCAGTGATATGTGATACATCATATGATGTTATTATTATACTAGAGGGCCAGTGCACGAATTCGTGCACGGGAGGGGTCCCTTGGCCAGGCCAAAGATCAGGGCCAATTAGGGCTATCTCGTCCAGTCCCGATCAGGGTGGGGCTAGATGGCCAGGGGAAAGGACTGTGGGAGGTTGGCCAGCCGCAGGAGGTTGGCTGTGGGAGTGCAGTGACCAGCAGGGGGCAGCTCCTGCATTGAGTGTCTCACCCCTGGTGGTCCGTGCACATCATAGCTACCAGCTGGTCATTCGATTATAATGGTCACTTAGGCTTTTATATAGATAGACAATACTAGAGGCCCGATGCACGAAATTCATGCAAGAGTAGGTCTTCCTTCCCCTGGCTGCCAGCACTGGCTTCCCTCCGGCCCCTGGCAGGCATCCAGGACCTGGGCTTCCCTCAGAGTCCCTGGCAGGCATCCAGGACCTGGGCTTCCCTCGGAGTCGCGGCTTCGTCTGGAAGGTTGTCCGGAAGGACATACAGTCTAATTAGCATATTATGCTTTTATTAATATAGATCATGTTGAGTTATCATGTTTGTTCATTTGCTGCTTGTTCTCTCTACCTAAATGTAATTCTGGCTGAATCTTTCACATCCTGAATAGTGTCTAACACATATGGCCTCAAAAAGCATTTGTTGAACTGATGATTGAGCGAATCAATTCATATCAAACAAAATATGCTACTGTGGAAACTATATATACAGGGTCAGCAGCTTAAAAATCAAACAAAGTGCTAATCTGACTCTTTTTATGCATTACCATAATATGCCCCTAATTGTATTTCTTTCACAGTCTGCCAAGTGTCATGGGGTTAATATACTTGTGACCTTACTAGAGTGTCATCTCACCAGAATGTAGTATCTAATTTTTTTATTACTTTAGGAACCAATTTAGTAACATTTATCTATGATGTGTAACTCCATTAATTTTTGAAGCCCTCACAATTATTTTGATATTTTAGCTAAAGGTTTTACTATAATCCTCAGATTGTTGTTTGCAAGTGAGAGAAAGTATCAGACATACGGTTGTCCTAACAAGCGAGGTACAGTTATTTCCATTTCATCGATGAGAAGAGTGAGCCTCGGAAAGGTTAAGTGATCTGACAAATGGCATATGAACCCAATTCCAGGTTTCCTTACTTCCAATTCATGATTTCTGCCAGGGGACATCAATATGGAAATGTAACAAAGCAGAATTTTCATAGCCTCTCGCCATTTTAAGTGCATAGTTAAAAAGAAATGTTAAGAACTTTTATAAAAACTTTTATTTCTAGGGGGAAAAGTCTGTCTGTTTTGGTATATTTTCATCTACCCCAACCTAGTCAGCCAGGAATTTTCTCAAACTCCATGATTTAGATACCTGAGATTTAACCATGGGATACATTTTTTGTAGTCTTCACAGTGTTAAAATTATTCACAAATACTCAGAAGTTTTTGACCTAGTTCAAGTCTCATAACTAACTTAACTAGTTTTGAAATGTTCTCTCTCTCTTTTTTTATACAAAACAGCCTATTCAGCGCTACGCCATTCGTACACTTGCTACATCTGTCAATTTTCTTTCAGTTTCCCGTCTGGCTTCCATGTCACTCCACATCCTCTATTAGACTGCCCCCTGCATTTCACAGACGTGGCCTAAAATTCCAGACTGACAGAACCTTTAAAGGGCCAGGTACACCTATTTTTCCTCATTGTTGGCACAGCAAAAAATAAAATACCTAAAGCATTACACTTATTTTAACAAAAAAATGTGAAATTTATATCAAATTGTTTTTGTCGCAATAGCCTCGATTTCTGTGTAAGAAAATACATCTACCTACCATTTATTACTTTCATGACAAAACTTGTTTTTTGCCTGGTTAGGATTTTGATAGAGGCAAATGTTTGAAAGTTTTACTTTATTTCCCAAAATTCTCTAATTTTCAGAGCCTGGAACATATAATAAACATATAGATACCCAAGCTTTATGCTTGGAGGAGCTGATTGACCAGGGTTGTACTGGGATATTGCATTTTGTATAGGGATATACTTTTTTCAAAAAGAGTATGTGATTCTAATGGTAGGCCTAATTTGGGATTATCACAGGTCTAAATATGCTCTACTGTTTACAACCAGAATTCCTTGAAGCTAAGAAATATGTCTTTGTCAACTAAAGAATGTTATATAACTTAAATGTGTATATGAATCATCTGGGAATAGTGCTAAAATACATATGCTGATTCAATAGATCTTGGGTGGGGCCTGAGATTTTGAATTTCAGAAAAGTTGATGCTAGTGTTACTGATTCATGGAACACAATCTGAGTGGCTCTCAACTCTATGTTATTTTTAGAATCACCTGAGGATTAAAACAAGGACAAAAACAAAAACTATACCTGAGCCTCACCCTAATTAAATTAAGTGAGAATCTCCAAGAGAGAAAGGTCAGGGTGTAAGTTTAGTTAAAAAGATCCACAGTGATTCTAATGTGTAGCCAGGGTTCAAAACAATTGCCCTCAATGAAAATGCAAGTGAAAGAGAAAAATATGATTTCCTTTTCGTAGCTGTCAAACTTACAGAACTTATACTACTTAAACCCCAGTGGCAGGCAAAAAAAACTTAAGCTGCCTGAATAGATACTCTCTCAAGGAAGAATTTCTGCTGATTCTTCCTTATTTTAAATTCAGATTCCAGTATCTAGACACCTGCCTTATTACTATCCTATGTAATAAAAGCGTAGTATGCAAATTGTCCCCTTGACCAGGAGGTCGTTCAGGAGTTGGACCAGGGGGCGGGGCTGGCTGGGGGAAGGGAGGGAGACCCTGGCCGGCAGCTGCTAGGAACCCTACCAGTGCACAGATTTCATACACTGGGCTTCTATTTTTTTCATGAAAAACTACAAACACGAAACTATGATTATTACCACGGCCCCCCTTTCACATGTTGATGGTAGGTGAGCAATGGAGCAGACATCTAGAAGGAAGGATTTCAATCTTTATTTTATGTGACTACAGTATTCAGGGTATAGGCGAGTTACAAAGACTAGAATTGCTACCCATGGTCCTGCTACGATGACGTTTCTGTTTTTCTCAAATTTAAGTGTTAGTGGTTATCAAAGCCTTCCTTACCTTAATGAATCTCTCTCCACTCGCCTCTTCCAGCTACATATGAAGTGATAATGATTATATTGAATGTCTTCCTGAAAATACTCAAAAAGAGGAAGACAGAGAGCGAGAACAATCAGGACATCATGTAAGGCTATTTAGAGTGGAAGCAAAACAGTGCTAACCTTTCTCCCTCTCAGCAGAGCATGTCATTCGCTGGAAAATTGTAGTGATGCAGGTAACGCTGAGCATATCATTGTATATTTTATTTTTCATAAGATCATTCATAAAACTATTAAGTGGTATTTAGAGCTGCTATTCTTTTAATTGTATCCAGAAATTTTCCATTTAATTTTAATTTTATTTCTGTTCAATAGTAAGTTCTTAAAAAGTAATTTTAAATTCTGTTTCTCGCTGTGAGAGTAACCAGTCCTGGACATCCCCTCCTACCACAAACAACTAGAAAACTGCTGAAAATATAGAAAGGAGTTGTTCTCAGACATTGGAAACAGGCAGCCCAGGGATGTTATCCACATAAAAAGGATATTAACAAGACAGGCACCACGATTTACCCAGCTTTCTGTTGGGAGGCATATTTTGGATCATGACCCAAGAAAGGGCTCCCAGGCAGAGAATATTGGTCTTGCTGAAATGAGATCATAGAAGTCAGAGCTTAGGGGGGCTGAGGTGGCTCGAATTTGTGGGCAGAGTATGAAAAGAGAAGAGAGACACACTGAGAGGTAGCTTCAGAAATCTGCAGAGGAGTCAGTGATCTGCACGAGCGTGGCATGAAATTCCACCCGGTTAGAAGAGAATCACCAAACATGTAGTTGCTGAACAATAACCAGAGCCTCCAAAGGCCGTAGTGATACACAGGTTACAGCAAAGCAGACTGGAGATAACTTATTGAACACTCAGGACATCAATACAGACTCCTGAAAAGTAATACTTTAGGATAAAAGTAGCCCTAGATAAAAGCTATAGCAGAACAACCACCATAAACAAAAATAGGCCTCAGCAATTATTGGGGAGATCTACAAATTATTTACCTGCCCACTTAATAAATGTCAGTGTTCTTTGAAAGAAAACAACATACCTCAGATATGCAATAAGTAAAATATTATTGGCATCCAATAATATATTAACAAGAATGCATAGAGGCAAGAAGAACAGGACCCACTACCAGGAGAAAAATCAGACAATAAAAAGAGACTCATCAATGACAGAGATGATGGAATTATCATGATCACAAACAAAGATCTACCTCATTTGTTTAAACTCACATTTTAGAATCTGGAAGCAGAAGTGGGCATATAACACACGTATTAGAGTGAGATACCAAAAAAAAAATTAATGCATGGTATTTTTTTTATCTGAGTTATTTATAATAATTCTAACCTATTTATGGATAATAAGTATCACTCCATGACCTGTTAAGGAATAAATTCAGGAATGGCAGATGTTACTAAAAAACAGAGAATAATATCTGTGACTGAAGATAAACACAAACTGTGTTAATTTCTTACAGATTAAGATCAATCATTTACCATGATATTACTTAAATTATGAATATGTTAATTCAAGAGTTGTTATGATATCCTTATTTACCTTCTGACTATTTTAGTAAAGTAACTAGAAATTAATTTTGGTCAGAATTACAGAATAGCACCTGAGTACTCTGCCAGACTTATCTTTTCTGCAATAATGTATAGAGATTTCTCTTAGAGCTAGTGAGCATTCTTAAAAACAGTGCTGGATTTCAAAAAAAAAGTTACTAAAACCTAACATTCAGTCATGAAACTTAATCAAGTATTATGTCACAAATTATAATTAATCAAACAATTTTTATTGTCAGCTAGAAGTTGTTGCTGAGGTTTCAGTAGCAAGTGTTTTCATTTATTAAAGGATGTTCACATTCATTTCTCTTAGATAGTTATTTATTTACTAGAGGCCCGGTGCACAAAAATTTGTGCACTTGGCGGGGAGGGGGGGTCCCTCAGCCCGGCCTGTGCCCTCTCGCAGTCTGGGACCCCTCGGGAGATAATGACCTGCTGGCTTAGGCCTGCTCCCGGGTGGCAGAGGGCAGGCCCAATCCCTAGGTGTAGACCTTGGTCAGGCTCAGAGCAGGGCTGATTGGGGAGTTGGGGCGCCGCACCCGTCATGTACAGAGCA
>NW_006300104.1:2142422-2170443 GCF_000327345.1 Myotis davidii | reverse complement strand
GCTCCAGCTCGGAGGCCTCAGCTGCTGAAAGTAGGTATCTGGTTTGTTTTGGATCTATAATCGAAACTCTGTATCAACTCCAGCTCTGAGATCCTGGGCTCGCTGAAAGCAGGTTTCTGGGTTTTTTTTTAGCTTCTATATTTGTTAAAATGTTTCAAACTGCAGGCTCAGGCTGTCTGAAGCCCCTCTGGGAATGTTGGTTTCCTCCGTCACTGAAGCAAGCAAGCCACATGTTAACTTCAAGCTGTTTGGCTGCTGGCCGCCATCTTGGCTGGCAGTTAATTTGCATATCTTGCTGATTAGCCAATGGGAATGGTAGCGGATGTACGCTAATTACCATGTTTCTCTTTTATTAAATAGGATTTAGTTAGTTACTAGAGGCCCAGCGCATGAAATTCGTGTACAGGTAAGGTCCCTAGGCCTGGACTGCAATCAGGGCCATCTTCACCAGCTGCCCGCAGCTGGCCTCTTCCCCCACTGCCACCCAACCCCAGTTCCCTGTTTGCCATCAGGTGATCGGTGCCTGACTGCTGGGGGAAGGGACTGAGAGGTCGATTGTTCCCACCTGCTCGTTGGCCCCGCCCCCACCTTCCGTGGCATCAGGTGATCGCAACCTGCCGGCTGGGGAAAGGGACCAAAAGGTGGTTAGTGTATCTCATAATGACTGGTCATTCTGGTTGTTCTGCTGTTAGGGTCAATTTGCATATTATCCTTTTATTATATAGGACAGAGGTCTGGTGCATGGGCAGGGGCTGGCTGGCTTGCCCTGAAGGGGGCCCCGAATCAGGGTGAGGGGTCCCTGCTAGGGGTGAGACCAGCCTGGGCAAGGTTTTCAGGCTGGCCATGCCCCCGATCTGGGTGGGGGTCCTCGCTGAGGTACGGGGCTGGCCTGGGCTTGGGGCTGCCAAGGGTTTGCAGGCCGGCCATGCCCTCAATCAGGGTGGGGGTCCCTGCTGGGGGCAGAGCTGGCCTAGTCTAGGGGTTGTGGGTGGTTTGGAGGCTGGCCACGCCCCCAGCTTTGTCAGGAAGGATGTCCGGAATGACGTCTGGAAGACATCTGGTCTATCCAATCTAATTAGCATATTACCCTTTTATTAGTATAGATTTTAAATGTAAACTAGTATGTAATAGCAATTCTACATACGTCCCTCTGTTTCCCCTTTTCACATAAAAGGGAAATGATGTGGTTAATAATTATTAAAAATGCAAGGACTTAGGAAGTCCATCCATGCTCAAAGTTGAGGCTATTCATGGCTTGCAGAGTTGTGCAAACTGAATATATGACCATTCTAGATTTCCAAAGATGTCTCCTCAGTCTCTAGCCATGTCTTTCCATACACCCTTCCTTAATACTTTCAATCTTTCCACTCCCACACCTTTTCTCATTGGTACTTTATCTATTCCCATAACTCCAACTGCCATCTGTTAATTTTTTCCTAGTGTGTATCTTTAAAATAGACTTTTTTCATATTTTCAGACTTCTAAAATTTAATAGGAAGCAGATGAGATATCTCACAGGCACCTCAAATTCAATGTCCTGGTCCAAGCCTATCATTTTTTTGAAACAACATTTCCATACTTTCTTGCTCTTTTTCATATAAGTGCCATTTATCCACACAAATCTTGCAATAACCATGTCTAATACTTATTATAAGACATATTGATTTCTCTCACTGACATCATTTAGGTACTGAATTTGATTGGTTTTATTTAAAAATATTTGTTTCTACTTTCGCTTCTTTAGGTCAGCCCTTTGTTATCTTTTGCATGGACTAATGAAGGATTTCTTAACCTCAACACCACAGAGATTTCAGGCCAAATAATTCCCTGTGGTGGCAGCTGTCCTGTACATGTTTAGTATATTTAGAAGCATCTCTGGCATCTACCCAGCAGATGCCATTAGCATCCCTGCCCCATTGTGAAATCCACAAATGTCTCTAGATCTTGACATCAGGCCCCTGCCCCCTGAGAATGACTGGACTAATACTACAACTGGATCCTAACTTGTTCCCATGTTGTTAGCCTCAACTTTCTCCAAATCATCTTTCACCAAAGGGAATTTTCCAAAACTAACTTAGGACTAAAACTCCCCTGTTAAAAAAAAATCCTTCAGTGACTCCACATCGCCTGAAGAAAAAGTAAGAACTCTTTTAAGCCATTTATTGCCTTACTGACCCATTTTCTTTCAGCCTGTGAATATTTCTGAAACAGACCAGAGTTAACCCCCTAAAACTTTGGCATAGTTAATATTCACACGATGCAGACAGGCAGATTATAACATTGTCTATACTAATATTTAACCATAATTTCTAGGTACTTTTAGTAAACTTGGAAAGATATTTAGTTACCCCCAACTCTTCCTATCTTGATTTCTTGTATTATATTTCTATGTTGTAGGACCAACCAGAAAATCTTGGTTCAGTAAGAAAGCCGCCCATTCGTTTTAATTATTGTAAATGAAGAAGCTTACCTAGGAGAAGAAAGTCAAAACATAGGCTGCAAGCTGTTCATTTTAATTCCTATTCTTCTTTCCAAATAATGTTGAGAAAACAGAAACAAAAACAACTGCCCTACAGGAAGAACAGCATATATTTCAACGCACAATTCAGAAGCACCTGCATTAGTCAGAAATGCCATGGCAGTAACCTGACCTATTGTTAGAAAGCCAGCAAGTACATTTTTCATTGTTCCCCAGTGGGACTTTATGCCAACCAGTATTGATTGTGAGAGTTCCAAACTTCTATAAGACTCTTCTTATTTCTTAGTTGATAATTATTTCAGCCCAACAATAAGACGATTTAGAATTGTGAAAATAAATTTATGAAGGTGATGCCAAGAGTTCATATGAATGTAGTCAGAATGTGATGTGAAGTAGGATTCAAGGTAGATGAAAAAGAAAGAGCAAACACTGTTAAAGGGAGTATACAGAGGGAGGAAGTGGAATGTCACTTGATCCTGATAGTGTATAGAGTTTTACTTCTTTGAGATAGAAATTAGGATAGACTATTTTAACTTGTTTTCTCTATTGCAACATTTGTAAAAAGTTACAGCAAACTATCTATGTTTCTTCAGTTCGTGGCAACTTCCTGTTAAACTTTCATCATACAATGTAATGGTTAAAAGATGCGGCCTGGAGTCAGACTGTTTAGATTTAAATTCTAGCTGTTCAGCTTGCTAGCCATGTGATGTCATGTTTTAAGTCATTTAAAATTTTAGTGTCTGTCTTTTCTCATCTGAAAAAATGGAGGATAATAATGTCACTTATCTCATGAGGCAGTGATAGTGATTTGAAAACCCATGTAAAATGCTTAGAAAAGTGCCTATCATAGAGTAGCCATCCAATAAATGTCATCTATTATTATCCAGTACAACCTCACAACTCTAAAAATTACGACAAGGACAAAAGCAGGTAGTAGTCAATCTCAGATGGCCAGGGAACGACTTTCTTCAAAGAACTATTATTTTTCATTCAGTTTTATCTTGTTTTAGATCTCTGCTTTATCTGCTTGTCTGTAGTTATAGCATTCAATTTCCTCTCAGTTTACCTTAGGGTTATAGTGTCTTCAACACTTAGTCTAAATTTACAGCTTAACTTAGGAGGAAATTAAAAGTTACATATTTTAATTTGAAAAGATCATATGTGATGCTTTCAAATATAACTACCCGCTAACATGGTCAAGTTTTTCCAGAAAAGCTTGGCCAAAGGGGTGTGGATTTGTTTCTAGGTTTACTAGCTGTTAACAAATAATTTATCCTTTTGCTATTTTCATTTTGCTTTGTTAAAAATCATCTCTCTCTCCCTTGTTTCCTATCGCAAGCTAACACCTTAATTCTTTTTCACTAATTTGACATTTTGTAATGCTTATTAGGTAAATGTTATTCATAGAATTTGGATGCTTTTCCCTGATGTTCTTAAGACTTCAGGAGAAAGGCGCCATGGGAAATAGTACTCTTGTTATTATTAACAGTAACAATAATAGCACACTGCAGCTGTGAAGAAACGGGGAGAAAATGCATCCAGGGGCTTTTGCAGACATTCTAAGATTCGCACAGCAAAAGCTTAGAAATATGTCTCCTCCTGTATTTTGGCCAATCCAAACCTGTCTCTCAATTTATGTTAATTGTGTCTGAAAACCCAATCCCCAAGGCCTTGGTCTTTTCATCCCCGCATTTAGAATTCATTCTTTTGCACTGGCTAGTAATTACCGGCCCATGTCCTGACCACCCAGCTGCACTTCCACAAAGCTACCTAGCGTCTGCGTTCCCTTCTGCTGAGGTGGGCACTCCTTCCTGCTGCTTAGTGACCCTTAAGTCACCCTGCAAAGATGCAAATAGCTATATACACTGCTCCTCAGTTTAGAAAGAGCTGGCAGTGTAAGTCTTATTTATTCTTTACTTTTGCATGAGGCAAGTCCAACAAATGAGTAGGAAATGCATTAAGCTTCTCTGGATGTTTATTTCTCTAGATTGAATTTAAAGGTCCAGATCATATGGCCAGGGAAGGCATCTGTGCCTCTTTCCATAAATTCTTCCACACAGTGCTTCAAGCAAGTGTTAAATGGCTAAAGGCAGGGATTTCATCTTCCTTTAAAAAAGTACGAAGGATAAAAAGCCAAATATATGTCATTGTAAGAATCACCAATTGTACAGTCTGTAGCTCTGTCTTTGAATTCACACCTTCCAATCATTCCACCATCTGCAACATACATACAAGGGGATGGTCATTACTTTTGAGACAATAAACCATTAATATTCACCATTGGCATAGTTGTAACATAATGTTAAAAGTGTGATTTTAGCCCTAACCAGTTTGGCTCAGTGGATAGAGCATCAATCTGCGGACTGAAGGGTCCCAGGTTTGATTCTAGTCAAGGGCATGTACTTTGGCTGTGGGCACGTCCCCAGTGGGGGGTGTGCAGGAGGCAGCTGATTGATGTTTCTCTCTCATCGATGTGCCTAACTCTCCCTTCCTCTCTGCAAAAAAAAATTAATAAAATATATTTTTTTAAAAGTGTGATTTTAAAGGCCTCACTTTATCATTTAATTTATAACTCTCATCTTTGCACACTCTTTATAGAAAAAAATAGTTCTCAGCCACAAGATTGGGAATTTAAATGAGTGATTAAATACCATACAGAGGAAGGTATAAATGTCTAACGATGAAGCTTAGGTGTCTACAAAGCTCAGGCACTCACATCACGAGATGGGTCAGTGGGGCCATTTTCTGATTTTGAAGTAACGTTTTAGCACCAGTAGACATCGTCACTTGGAACTTATTTGTGGATAAGAAAATTGAGTAGGAAGACCTTTAGATTCTTACCCTTCAAACAAAATCACACAGGCACCCAGCTACTTCTTTTAGCTAAAGATTTCTCTGCCCTATGACTCTGGAATTTAATATGTTAATGTTAATAATATATATCAAAGGTATATAAGAGCAAGAAAGTGAAATATCATTTATCTGAAGAATAAAAGTTATATTAAGTGATAATCATTTACTGGTATTTCCCAAGAAATTATTCAGCTATTTCAATCTACATGAAGAGTAGTTTTGATGAGAAAATAAAATCATTTGAGCATTTACTCAGGTGGAATGGGGTTCCTGGCTCTTTAGAGCTGCACTATCCAGTATGGCACCAGTATGTGTCACTCCTGATCACATCCAAATTAAGATGTGCTATAAGTATAAAATAGACACTGGATTTCAAAAATTTAGTACAAAAGTTTACAGTAGAGCATTAGTAGTTTTTATATTTTAAATGCTAAAATAATACTTTGAATAGAATGTGTTAAATACTGTATTATTGGATTCATCTCATCTGTTTCTCTTTACATTTCTACGGAAAAGTTAACAATTCAAAAATTTAAAACCATATCTACTAGTATACCTTATATTCCATTTCTATTGGATTGTGCTGCTTGAAAGAATTAAACATTGTTAGCAGAGGGGTTGCCAAGAGAAAGATGAGTATAGCATGAAGAGGATACTATGTGGTCTGTTCCCAAATCCACCCCCTTATTTTGCCATCTGAGGACTATGGAGGAGAACTACCGATAGAGCAGAAAGACATGTTTTCATGAGAAACTGTGAGAACATAGTTGTCTCTGCTTGGGAACCACTCTCAGAGAACAAAATACAATAGACAAAATGGGAGCGAGGAACATGTTTTCACCTGCTTTATGGCAACTGAACATCTCAGTGGCTTCCTTTAGGTCTTCTGTTCAGCAACTGTGGGAGTCCACTGGATGTGGTGTTCTCCCCAGATGCCTACAGGAAGATGGCCAATGCTAGTGAGACACAGCAAAGTCCAGTGTATAGGCGGCAAGGTTCGGCAGCCCCTGGTGGAAGCTGACTTTATAAACACACGCAAGAGCCGATAGAAGAACGTCAAACTTTGTGTGGGGCCATGGGAACGACTCCAGATGTTATCAAAAGCCAGAGTCATATTACCGTTATATCTCTCCATTTGTGCCTGTAAACTAGTGAAGATTAGAAAAGACTTCATTACTCAGACTTACATCTGGTGTCAAAATTTAGAAGATATATTCAGATTTGAATTTTAGTCACCACCCATTAATAACCAATGTCTAAAGAATTTTTGGTTATCATTGTTTTTTTTTTTTAGAGCTTCTGGCATCTATTTTAAAATCAAGCTTTACTTCTGGAATAAATGTAGTATTTTTCAACTACTGAAGTTTAATCTTTGTATAAGTATTTGGGTAAATCCATCCCCCCCCCGCCCCCTGGATTTATTCTGCTTCATTTCTCCCCTGTGCTGGGGCTGGTGAGTGGATTTCTTTTGATTTTTGTTTGTGTAAGACACGATTTTTTTCACCCAAGGATATATTTCCATTGATTATTAGAGAGAGCGGAAGGTAGGGGAAGAGACACACAGAGAGAAACACTGATGTGAGAGAGACACATCAATTGGTTGCCTTCCACAGGCGCCCCAACCAGGGCTGGGGGATCAAGGCTGCAATTGAGGTACGTGCCCTGAACTGGAATCAAACCCCATGCCCTTCAGTTTCAGGGCCAAGACTCTATCCACTGAGCCAAACCAGCTAGCTTACAAGTTTTTTAAATAAATTCCTTTTTCTAGAATATTCATGGTGGTTCTTCTTGCATGACTGCACCCTAAGTGGTGTAAGTAACTCTGAAAATCACGCCATGTAGCACCTCCAAATGCTGCCTCTCTGAATGGACAGGAGACAGTAGCTGGAGGTGCTTTCTGTGGGTACAGAGGGAAAGTGAGGGTACGGCCATATTTTTATTAGTCTTTTAAGTCTAGAGACAGGTTTTGATTTTGTTACTGAAAGGACACTTAAAATCTGCAGCTGTGGCTAAGAATTTGGAAGCCACAAAAGGAGACTATTTTTTCAAGAACAGAAATAAGGATCCCACTGCACTTATAAAGGACAAGTCAACAAAATTAATTTACTGAAAAATACAGGTTGTCTACTGTGTTATTCTTACTTTTGGGGCTGTTTATTTAATGAAACTGACTCCTATATGACAATCCATTCTGTCAAGTTTATTGCTAAAAGAGTAGTAATGATTAATGACTCTAGTGAAATTATGGATTCCTATTGTTACTAGGCTAACATAAGCCCCGACTAAATCTTGTAATGTATGATACATATATGTGTGGCATTCTTTGGGATATAAATTACTGTGTAAATGCTGATGCTATGAAGATTGTTTTCTGAATTAAATCAACATAACTCAAAAATAATAAGGTAAATACTTTGAATTAAGGCCTTCTAAATAAAGAATAACTTCAAATATTTCTTCTCTATAGAACTATAAGAATAGCTATCTAATTTGCACAAATTGAGGAGAACAATTTGATTTAGGAAAAAATTATTGTTCTTTTCAAAGGAATATAATTATATCACTGTTTTATTATCATCTATTGACAAGAAATACCTATTCCACAATGTTCTAAACTTTCATGTACAACGTTGTAATGAACATATATATGTAACATATGTATTATGTATATTAGTCATATATCAATGATAATAACCCACAAATTTAAATTCTTTACTGTGTATCTGATATTGGACTGAATTTCAACTCCAAGAGTTGGGGTAATATTATTACCCCAATTTCACAAATAAGAAAAATTTAAGTACAATTAAGTTAAATAACTTATCCAAGGTGACATTGCTTATATAAGGAAGAGCCAGAATTTGAATGCAAGGAGGTTAGCTCATTTCTTCTTTGCTAACAGGTTAGGGTGAGCTATTTGAAGATGGGTGGCTCTGTTAGACATTGGTTGTTTTGGATGATTTGTTTCCTGTTCCCAGTCATTTGGTAAGAGCTCCTTGGAAAATAACTCTTCCATCATAAACATTCAAGGTGGTTACTATCAATCCTGATAATTTTTCACCTTCTCCAAGACTAAGAGAGGGTCAAGGCCTCTTTCTGGGGGCTGGATTTTTCAGCTTCCCCTTTAAGGCTGCTCTTTCATATTTTTTGCTTTCTTGCTTTGGTTGCTTGTTTTTGCTGTATTTAGTTACAGTCACTTTCAGCCAAAGAAGAATTGTAACTGAGACATAATGCATCCATAACTTTGAATAACCCAGAATAGTTGTGGTCTAAACATTCTGTCCTGCTGTGTTCCTCAGTACTTGACATCTGGATAGTCCAGTTTTAACAGCTGTATATCCAAATTGTAGTATGCTATCATATTGCACATAAAGAACCAGGGCAATCATTGAATTGTACTTTGTTAGACTACCCTCTTCTTTTAATGTTGTTTTGGAAAATGTGGTCACTTGGAGTAGTTGTCCTTTAATCATGAGTAGCCATAAATATTAATTGTATTTCTTCAATGCATTAGGTTCATGAACTGACTTAATTGGGGGGGAGGTAAGTTATCTTTGTTGATTCCAGCTCCCAAATTCTGTCCCTGGGACTTGTCCTGGCTTTCATATCTAAGTGTTTTATAATAATTAACTTTTTCGTATTATTTAGCAAATTGATATATATTTAACATACCTTTACATAAAGTGTACCATTTTAAAGTGTACAATTAAGTGTTTTCTTAGTTTACTTATAAGGTCATACAATCATCATCATGATTTAATTCCAAAATAATTTCATCACTCCATAAAGAAACCCCCTTCCCATCAGCGGCCCCTTCCCAGGATCCTTCCCCACTAGCCTCTGGAAACCATTCATTTACATTCAGTTCACTTATATGGTTTAAATACCCTAAAAGCACTCCTTCTATAAGAGAGTTTTCCTTTTATTTACACAACCTATATTACATGTTTGACAGCCTCTACTTCTATTCACGGACATTAAAATACAAAGAAAACAAATGAATTTGTGTGCTAGTAGTTACTGAGAGAAAACAGTAACAAAACATTTAATACACAATTTTTTCAGGCTTCCTTAATTCTCTTTTTTAAACTATTTATTTATTTCTGAGTCTCAGAAATTATATAATATCCTGCTTACATTTTATCTGGACCTGGGCAAATTAAAAAGATATGCAAGGTCAGATTCCATAAACATTTCTCTTTTTCTAACTTCCAATCACACACTTCCTTGACCTAAAGTAGATAAGAAAAATCTTATTTTAATTGAACAATTTAAGGGAATTTGAAATTCCTTTGAATATGCACTATTTCTCAAGGTTTCCTTATATCATACCTAAAAAAAAAGTGAACAGTTTTCTTATTATGTGCTTTGCACTAAATACCGAGGTGGGCAAGATTGACTTCAAATACTATGTTGTTTAAGTTATAGTACGTGAGGGCCATTTTAGACATCAAGTAAATGATTTCTACTATGTTTACTTTTAAATTTTTACTATTCCCAAAACCCAAAGACCAGCTTTCTATCTACAACAGGGGATAGTTAATAATATATGATTCGTTCAATTATCCTGGTATTTTGCCAGACAAACTCTTCATGTTTTGTCTCTCACCTATATCACAAACTCCTCAATGGCAGATCCCTTGGGTTACATAGCTTTATATCCCTGAGAGGTTCTGATACTGCAAATACATGGCAGTCCTTGCTTATTTATACTCACATCTTTCTAAGCGGATTTCTGTAGTTCTCAGCATGGCTACAAGCCTAGTTTTCACAGGGTCCTAGAACAGAAATTTCCATGTTCCCAATGTGTGATGCGATTTACTGGGCCTTTCGGATTCATATCTTTTTATAATGGCTGTGATGATCATATGGATTCCTATAGAAAATGTTTCTGACGTTGGTAGCTAAAAGTTCTTACTGCCTGCTGACCAGAGTGACTGACCTCAATGACAGATTTGTTCAGGACAGACTTGCAAATTGCTAATCAAAGCACTGAAGCTTCTCTATGACTTGGACCAAACTTAATGCAAGAATATTCTAGCCTCTCCTATCACTCTCCACCCATGAATCAAGACTCCAGCTGCAGAGAATGGTCAACAAATACGCTATGCCTTCATGAGTCTCACCCTATTTTGCACTGCTGGTTCTTCTTCCTGTAATGCTTCATCTTATGTGCGACTCAGACATAAACAAAGTTGAAACTTAAACTATATTTTGCAATAGAGCCTATTGGTTAAGAGTACATGTTCTGGAAGCAACCCAATTTTACTAGTTCTAGCATGTCTCTTTTTTTTAAAAAAAAAAGTAAAATATATGTTTTATTGGTTTTAGAGAGAGGAAGGGAGAGGGAAAGACAGATAGAAACATCAACGATGAGAGAAAATCATTGATCGGCTGCCTCCTTCACGCTCCCAACTAGGGATAGAGCCCACAACCCATATGGACCATGACCTCCTGGTTCATGGACTAGCATGTCTTTGACTAGCTATCAGACCTTGAACTTTGGCACATAACCACCTTGAATACTATTTCTGCATGTGTACGTGAGAAAAATACCATCTACTTTAACATGATTGTGCAGGTTAAAATGATATGATGAATGTAAAATGTTCAGCACAATGCCCAACACTTAGTAAACGCTCAGCAGGCAGTGGCTACTATAATTATTATCCAGATCAAACCTTCTCCCCTCTATGAAGCTCACTTTCTTCTTTGCTCCTTTAGCACATTTTAGTTACCACCAAGATGGCACTTTCCTCACTGTATTATAATACTTATTGTGGCTGTATTCCATAATCAGAACATGAGTCTTTAACTTATTTATAGCTTCAGCATAGTTACTTTGTGTGTGCTTATTAGGAACTGGAATGAGATGAATGAATGAATAAATGAATGCTAAGATACAAACAACTCTTATATAAAGATGCTCATTATTTTAAAGTGACCAAGTTACTTCAACGTGAGTAATTTAGGTAATGAAAGATTCTGTTTTAGCATATGCTTGATAAGACCCAGTCAATACAAAGGCTTGGCAATATGATCTTTGTGGTTTGGTTAATCAATCACTCATTTCTTCCTGAGGTTGAAAAGTGGAAAGTCTTTTCTTCATCTCTATATTTCAATAATAATGAGAGAAAAAAACAGTCCCTGAGATCAATGCCCAAAATCATTAGGGTGGTGTACTTTTCTTTTTTTTTGCAATTCTTAATTAATTTGTGGCAAACACATAGCGGTCTCCATGGCCAGCTTCATCTGCATACAGCAGCATAATCATTTTTTCTTTTATAGTAAAGATTTTTTATGAGTCATAAGTTTTCTCCAAGGGTGTGGTTATCATCTGATAATCACACCCTTGGGAGTTTAAAAACACTTATCTTTGGATCATGACTTGCAATGCCCCAGGGGTATGATTATCTCCAGAAACTCATACTCTCTGTCATGCCTAATTGCTTAATTATTATAGCAGCTAGTTCACACCGCCATACAGGAGCTAAAGTTGTGTCAGCATTTCCACTATAAATTCCTTTTCCAAGAGTCTCTAACTCAGATATTTTTTTTTTTTAAAAATCTATGTTCTGTTAAACACTGCCCTAAAAGTCTTATTGAAAAAAAAATATTTCTTCAGTAGATTATTTTTATCTCAAAAACTGGGTCCCTATCCTCCTAGTGAGCTGACCAAAAAAATAAATAAATAAATGCTGATTAAATGTCTTTAAATCATATATTTTTCTGGACAGCTCAAAAAATAATATATATTTTAAGCGATAAATATGCTTTCACCTGTCTCAACAGCAAGAATGGCTCATGTAATTTCTACTCTCCTTGGAAGTACACTTACACTCTTTAGAACCGTTCATAAAAGATCATTCCCCTTCGTAAGTAGAACAAGCTAAAGCAGACTTGGGAAATGTTATATATAAGTAAGTTCCAAACTTCAACTAAATATTTCCTTAGGTTATATACTATTAACTTTCTAAAGAGGATTGAGTAAAGAACAGTTAGTTAGAAAATGGGAAACAAGGAGAGGTAGCCAAAACACTGCATAGTTGCTTATAATAAGACATTTCAGTCTTATGAATGTCTTAACAGTGACAACTATCCCAAAGCCTGAAAGAGGCTAACTCACATAGATCAAATTCACAAGAGACAAAAGATTACAAGACACTGTGCTAATACATTAATATACAAGGTGCATATTAAATCTAGGAGCTGTAATGGATTCATCTGATATAATACCTTTCCAATAACAGCATTCCTGAGATGCTAATAAAAATGTTGAACTGGATCAAACAAAAGGAGAGTATTGAGAATTTCATATTGAATGTGCTGAAGCTCAATGCTTTTGTTCCTTCCATGAGAGGGTACCCTTCTTCTGTTACTGAAAGTTACTGGAATTTTGGATACAGAGTATTTTCTTGGGGAAGTATTCCAGAATTTGACCTTCAATTTTCTATGTTCCAGGCCACTAGGCCTTAGAAAGTATACATTTGGAAAACTTATGACTTAGATTGAACCTCTTCAAAGTATAGAAAGTAAAAAGTTATTAGTAATTTTTGAATTCCTACACTCATCCTTTCATTTTATTTGGTAAAATTCTTCAGTATTTTTTATTTCTTCAAGAGATGCTGCAATTTCTCCAAATGTCACAGAGTTGATGAACACCTGATATCCTGGGGAGCTAAATAATCCTCTGAAGAATTTAGAATGAAATATAAATGTCATTTTTCTTCTAAAAAATCTAAAGAAAAGTATTTCCAGATAATGAAATGCATGCCCATCTACCCCCTCCCCAAATAAAGGTGATTCTTTTCATTCATGATAGGGACATCTTACATTGTTAGACAAGAGTTGAATAAATGCAAGTGCATTTCTTGATTTTTTTTTCAAAATGTTGAGTAATATCTTACTTTTATAGACTATAGGCATGTTCTCCAAATACTTTGTTGCGTGTTTTTTTATAATCATTAATGAGGAAACTAACTAATTCATTAGGAACATGGGAGAAAAACAGAAAAATCAGAACAGAAACTAAAATATATTTATATTTTTCATCATTGTACATATACATTTTACTGTGACTTTCATGTGGAATATGATCATTTTACAAACATATGACTTGGAGTACCCACTATATAGTTACCAGTAATGAGGTAATAATAGATAAAACATCTTGTGTTTTGTGAATACTGAGATCAAGATGGTTCATTAAAAGAAGAGTATCAATCGCTAAATAGAATGATAGTCAATATAGGAGCCGATATTGTATTCTATTCTGTTAATGTTTTACTTTATGTGTCATATGAAAAAGAAAAGACAGATTCATAGATACTTGAAGATACTTTAAAGGTAGGCAAATGAGAAAAGTGGGGCTCAGAGAGGAAAAATACATTGTAGCTTATTACACAACTATTCGGGAACAAAATAGTCATGACCTTTTCCTAACTTGTTCAGCATTATTTATACACTCAAGGCCCGGTGCACGAAATTCATGCACTGGGGGAGGGGGAGGGTGTCTGTCACTCAGCCCAGCCTGCACCCTCTCCAATCTGGGACCCCTCAGGAGATGTCCAACTGCCAGTTTAGGCCCAATCCCCCCAACTACCCTACCCTGCCAACTTTGTCACCCCCAACTGCCCTCCCCTGCTGGCCATCTTGTGACCACATGGGGGCGGCCATCTTGTGCAAGGGTGTGACAGTTAATTTGCATATTACTTCTTTATTATATAGGATAGAAAATACGCTCAGTGGACAGAGCGTCAGCCTGTGGAGCAAAGGGTCCCAGGTTGGATTCTGGTCAAGGAAAGGCATGTACCTTGGTTGCAGGCTCCTCCCAAGCCTGGGCCCTGGTCAGGGTTCCTGCACGAGGCAACCAATTGATGTGATTTTACTGACATCGATATTTCTCTCTGTCTTTTCCTCTCTCTTCCACCCCCCTAAAAATCAATGGGAAAATACCCTTTGGTGAGGATTAAAAAAAGAAAATATGAGAAGTGTTAATAACAGGCATTTGTTAGGTTAAGTAAATGAAAGGTAGGTAAGTAACCACTAGTTTGGGAGGCTAGGGCAGTAGCTTACCTGACAGTATATGGGTGAACATAAAATATAAAGATGCCACTTTTTAAAAAAATATGAGGAATGTGTTTCATATATCACTGTAGGTGGGTTTTTAAACTTTTTGGAGGTCAGATGCTTCTTAAAGAAATGAAGTGTCTGTATGGTCATAAAAATAAAGTTTAGCATAGAATTTTATAGAGCCCATTCAGAAAACACAAGAACCTTAACAACACAGAGAACAGACATAGTTAATTATTGAGAACTAATGTAGGTAAAATACCTCCAAAATTGCTTCAGAAAGACAACACTTATCTGAATTTTAATAAATGTATATAGCTATTCAACTATCCCTGTACATATGATATTGAACACCTTCATTTCCCCAAAAGTTCCTTCTTTCTCCTATGCAGGCAATCTCTATCCCAACACCAGCCTCAAACAATACAAAATCTACTTTCTGTCATTGTGAATTAATTTGGCATTAACTAGAGCTCCATATAAATGGATTTATACAATGTGTAACTCTTTCCTGCCAGTTTCATTTGCACAGAATAATGTTTTTGAGATTCATTCATGTTATTGTATATAATGGTAGTTTACACTTTCTTTTTACTGATAGTAGTCAAATGTATGGATGCACTATTGACAGATAATTGTATTTCTTTCAAATTTTGGCTATAATGAATAGAGCTGATATGAACATTTGTGTGTTAAGTTTTTGGGTGAACACTTTTTAATTTTAATTTCCTAAATGATAAACTCAATTAAACATTATTTTCTCCTTTATTTTACATGCTTTTGTGTTATTTCAAGAAATTTTAGCCTAACTCAAGGTCAGACAGATTTTCCCATTTGCTTGATTGTGTGTGTGTGACATCGATGAGAAGAGAGAGAGAGAGAGAGAAAGAGAGAGAGAGAGAGAGAGAAGATAAGAGTTGAGGTTCATTTTTCTCCTTATGGATATCTAATTGCTTCAGGTCAATTTATTGAAAAAGACATATAGTTTATTTAGAATTATGCTGTTTACATTCCAGATACTTAATATTTTTCAATTACTAGTCTCTAGTTTAATTCTGTTTTATTCAAAGGAAATACTCCACAGGAGCCATTTTTTAAAAATATACTGAGACTTGTTTTATGATCCCCCATACAGTTTATCTCAATGACTATTTCTTGTGCACTTGTGTATTCTACTGTTATTGGGCATTGTGTTCAATGAATGCCAAGTAGGTCAAGTAGGTTGAATGAATTTTGGTCTATTTACTTCCAGCTTTTCTGTTTGTTCCATTAATTGAGAGATGAGTGTTGAATTCTCAAAGTATAATTGTGAATGCTTCTATTTCTTTTTTCAATATGTTTTTGCTTCATGTATGCTGAAGCTCTAATCAGATGCAGACACCTTTAGAATTGCCAAGTCTTTTTATTTTTATTGTTGAAAGTATTACATAAGTCCCCTTTTTACCCCCAGTGACCCCTTCTAGCCTTTCCTCTTCCCCCAGGTCTTCAGTACCCTATTGTCTGTGTCCATGGGCTATGCCTATATGCATACAAGTTCTTTGGTTGATCTTTTCCCATCCACCCATCTATCTCCTCCCCGCCGCCCCGTGCCTTCCCTCTGAGATAAATTGATTCTTTATCATTAAAAACTGTCATTTTTTCTCCCTGGTAAATACTCCTGTTACTTTATATTGCCTATTATCAATATATATATTAAATTTAGCTTTTTTGATTAGTGTTTGTATGGAATGGCATTTTCCATGTTTGCTTTTAATATAATATACATTATCATCTGTATACTTATATTTAACGTTTATTTCTTACCAATAAAGTATTTAATTTAAATAGAATGTTAAATAGCTTATTTCTAATGTAATTATTGAAATGTTTGCATCTAAGCCTACTATTTTGCTAGTTGTTTTCTATTTTCGCCATCTGTTCTTTCTTTCCCTTTTAGCTGTCTTCCTTTGGCTTAATTGAGTAATTTATAGGATGCTATCGTATTTCTATTATTGACTGTGGCATAGGCAGAAAGATAATTTTGACTCTTTCTAGAATTGTTTTAAAACTTGTTTAGGGAAGTTCTTGGATAACATTTATTCTTGTGTAATTTAGCCCAATACTAATTCATGGCTCCTCTTAGGTCTTTGCTGAATACTCTGACTCGTCAGAGAGAACACCTCACTGCAGCTGGTTGAATTCAAATACGTCCTAGCCCTTGTGAGTCTGGAGAGGCATTTGCAAACTCTGATCTGTATTTCCACTCATCCTCTCCTTGAGATCATATTTCCAGGGTTCAGAATGGTCTTCCAGGTGAAAAAATCATCATTTCCAGGGCTCAGCTTGTTGTTGGCTTGTTTCCCTTTTATCTCAGGGCTCACAGGCTTGTGCTGTTTATTATTCAATGTTTTAAAGAGTTGACATATTTTTTTCCAATAGAAAAATTGGTATCCCATAGAAAACAATGACATGCAATTGTTCCATTTGACAAGGTATATCCTTAAACATACAACATTATTTATTGTTGAGTAGTTGTAAATATTTGCTGCAGGTTGTTCTGATTTAGTATTTTGTTTCATTTTTCTATTGTACTTTTATTACCATACTTTTATATAACAAAAATGGTCAATAAACTTATTTAATCTGATCATTATCTACATAGTGTCCAAAATTAGCTCAGGAAATTTAAATGTTATTTTTTTCCATTTTTATACATAAAATATTCTTGGCATACAGTTCTAAGCTTTATAATTTAAAAAATATCCAATTGAAATTTCTGCTTGAGAAATAACTTAATTAGCATGATTGTGAGGTTCTCTAGCCTCTAAAACATTTTCTATCCTTGCAAAAAACATTTTTGCTATATACCATAACCTTTGGTGTTTTTTTACATAATATGGAAGTTTTTAGGAATAAGAGCATATTATTTCATACTATTACACTGTATTCATCTAAAAATGTCTTTATTGATAAAACTTACTCTAATTATGAATAATTTAAAGAGACCAGACATTATGATCTTTAAGAATATAGCACTATTATAATATAAAAACATCCTTGTATTTTTATTTTCATCTAATTAAAATTGAATGTTTAATAGGTATATGCTAAACAAAATTTTCTTGTACAAAATTCTGCACAAAATTTTCTTGTGTTTTTATCATTGTATTCATTTTTATAATATAATTTTAGTATACATGCTTAGATTCACACATTCATGGTTACATCTTTTTAAGTGATTATCCATTTTATTCTAATATGATTTCAGTCTTTATCCCTATAAATTATTTCTTACTAAAATTCTACTCTTGTCTTATATTAGCATTATTTTAATATATTTCTATGTATTATTTGATCATCTATATAAAAGACTAAGTGTCCGCCCTTCCCTCCAACCGGTAGCTATGATGCACACTGACCACCAGGGGGCAGACACTCAACTCAGGAGCTGCCATGATGCACACTGGCCATTTAAAAATAAACAGCACCACGGGCCTGGCACTGACAAAACAAACACTCAGCTTCCCCCAAGTGGGACACAGGCCCTGCCACCACACCAGAGCGGCAACCCACCAAATCGCAGCCAGCACTGCCGAGACTCCATGGCACAAAATGCGGCCCACAGTTCAGCCCAGCCCAGAAATGGTGGCTATGAGCACCAGATAATTATGTTATATAGCAACGCCCGGCTTCCTCTCCCTAGCGACTAGACTCCTTAGAGTTTCTTCAGCCCGGGAACCTGACTTGCTTTATAGCCAAGTGCAAACATTTTATAGTTCAACCAAATGTTTGTGAAGCTTTTTCCCATGCCTCATCTCATTTGATCCTCACAGAAGTCTTGGAGTAGGTAGATAGGAGACTCGGTAGAATCCTATTTTCTTTTCATTAGCCGAAAATTGGAGATTTAGAAAGTTTAGAAACTTGATGCTACTGAAAAGAAAAAATGGAACTTGAAAATGACTTCAGGTTTTCTCATTGCACAGAATATAGTCAAACACTGCTGCAGTTAAATATTTCACCCTTTGTTCTCCCTGCATAATCTACAATAATAATCTGCTTCGTGTTGATATTTACTGCTGTGTTGCTGACAATTACCTGAAAGAGAAGTTGGGGTGCTTCACTGGGCTGGAAAAAGTTTAGCTGAATCAGAAAGCAGTTCCAATTAAGCAAGTTTATCTATATATATAAAAGGCTAAGTTGAGTTGAGCATGCGCGCACTGGCACCAATTGCATGCATGTGTTTCAATCTGTCATTGCCAATTGTGAATTTGGTTGACGCTTCTATTATAGAAAAGGGCAAATAGAACATTAAAGTATTTCTTCTAATTAATTTCCTTTCAATGTGCACAAATCTGTGCACCAGGACTCTAGTTTTATTATAAGATATTTTGTGCCATTTGTTTTAGGTATGTCTATTTCCTTCACTGAGTTAAGGGATTTTCTATCATTCTTTTTTCAAATAGATTTTCAGTTTCTTGCTTTCTCTTCTGCTTCTAGCACCATCATGATCCAAATGTTGGTATGCTTGTAGTTGTCCCAAAGGCTTCTTACACTATCCTTATCTTTTTTTTGATTCTTTTCTTTCTTTTTTTCTGTTCTAACTGCAAACCAAGGCCTGCTGCTACTAACGAGGTGTTTTCTGCTTCTTACCTTCTAAATAACTGTTTTGAGCCTCAATTTCATCTATTCCACAATTGATTCCCTGTAAATTATTCATTTCGGTTAGTGTGTCCTTCATTTCTGACTGTTGTTTCTTTTAATAGTTTCCATGTCTTTTTTATTTTGTTGAAGTTTTCTCTAAGTTCATCTACTCTTACCATAAGTTCATTGAGCATCCTTATAACCAATGCATCTAATAGATTATGGTGGTGTGCTTTTTTCTGAAGTTTTGTTTTGTCCTTTCATTTGGGACATGTTTGTCTCCTTATTTTGGCAACCTTCCTGTGTTTGTTTCTGCATATTAGGTAGAATTGTCATATTTCCCAGGTTTGGTAGAGTGGCCTAATATACTAGTAGTAGGTGTCCTTTAGGATTCAGTGGCACAAACTTCTTATTCACCTGAATTGGGTATTCCAGGTGCCACCCCCCGCCCCCTTCTGCCATGTGGGCTGTGTACATCTTCCAGTAGTAGTTGAGTCTTGATTGCTGTTGGGAGGGATTTTCCTCAGGCCAATCATCTACAAGGACCAGCTTCAACAACCATGGAGGATCAGCCATACAGGGGCCCATCCATAAAGCAAGACTTACTTCAGTGAGTGCCCACTGAATGTGTCATTTGTAGAGTTGGTTGGGTGGTGCTTTTTCCTGGTCTGAAGCTGTTCACCAGGTGTGCTGTCTTTGGGGCTTCCAAGGAAGTACAGGCTAAGGTCAGCCAACACCTGTGTTCTAGCCAGTGCCACTCTGCAGGAGCTACAAAGTGATCTGCAGATGGCTGCTACTTGTGCTGGCTTTGGGATGGCTAGGAGAGGCCAAACTGCAAACCAAGGTCTGCTGCTGCTAGTGCCAGCTCTGGAGCCATTTAGCAAGATGCACACAGCATGCCAAGGCCAGATGCTGCCTGAGCCAAGGCAGGCCATTCATATAGAAAAAGCCACTGGAAACAGCTTGGGTGGATCTGCCTGTTGCTGGGGTGGGGTCTCATGGAATCACCAGGGCAGGGAAAACAGTGTTAGCCAGGTTGATGGAGACTCATATCTGGTGTCCCCTGCTGGCTCTGTGAGAAAGGACCCAGGAAAGCAACAATGGCCTCTGCCAGCACTTTTTCCTGGAAAAAAGCTGCCCCTCCAACTGTCATCCTGATGCCAGGCAGTTCAGTTCTTCCCCATATATTCCAGGTGTCTTTCAAGCTGCTGCCCCAGCTCTGAAACTCAGAGGGAGTGAGTCCAAGTAAGTCTGTGTAAAGGTCCTTTAGGATAACCTGTCTGTGACTCCAGAAGTATCCATTCCATACAGCCATAATCCCCACTGATTTTTATAGACAGAAGTCATGGGGACTTCTCTTCTGAGCACTGGAACCCTGGGTTGCAGAGCCTGGTGTGGGGCTGTCTCCACAAGGGGGACCTCCATCAGCTGGGATATCCCTCCTAATTTATATCCACATGGGTATGGGCCCAGCCCCATTCCATGTCTCTGCCTTTCCTACTACCAGTCTCCATGTGGCTTCTTCTTTATATACTTAGTTGTAAGACTTCCATTCAGCAGATTTTAGGCAGTTCTGAATGATAGTTATTCTGTAGTGTTGTTGTAATTTTGATGTGCTATAGGAGGACTCGAGTACTGCATTTACCTAAGTCACCATCTTGACCATTAGTCTGATAACATAAATTCTTAATAAGTACAGGGTGATATACAAAATTTAATAATATTCCTATATTAGGAAATGAAATTTAAAAAATGAAAAAGACAGAGACATGGAAGCATCAAACAGACCATCAAACATCAGAGGAAAGGCAGGGGAGGATGGGGACAGGGGTAAGAGATTAACCAAAGGACTTGTATGCATGCATATAAACATAACCAATGGACACAGACAATGGTGGGGGTGGGTCCTTTCCTGGGGGGCAGGGCAAGCTAGGAGAGGTCAAGGGGGGAAAAGGAGACATATGTAATACTTTCCATACTAAAGAATTAAAATAAATAATGAAAAAGATATTTTAAGAGCTAAATTTTCTGATCATTTCCAATGAAATAATTTTTTAAAAGCCTGTAAGTTGGCCAAAATATTAACTGCTTAAAAATTAAACACACAGCAGGAAAAGACTTTTATCTAAGATAATAACAATAATAATAAATCCTTTATGCTTATTAACTCACTTATAATAACCATAAACTCAGAGGTAGATACTATAATTATTCCTTGGAAACTGAGGCAACAGGTATATGAAGTGATCTATCTGCATGATGTTTTTTCCTTGTTCCTCAGCATCTGAATACTCAAATGCAGATTAGTTCACCTTAATCTCAGGCCCTCACACCTTCATTTTGATAGATTGATTCTGATGACATAAATGCTATCATCAAATGCTAATGTGTGTAGTCGTCATTTATATTTTCTTTACCTCTGTTCTGTTTTCTAGCAATCCAACGAATTATTTGTATTCAGCATCTTCTCAAACATTTTAGTTCAGGGCTTACTTCCTTTCTTCATTATGAAACGCATAAGGTTTTATTCTTTTAATTTTAGGAGGTATATATCGTTCAGGGCTTACTTCCTTTCTTCATTATGAAACCTTTTAGGAGGTATATATTGTGTAATTCTAAAAGACTTTTGAAGGAATAAGGGATCTGAATATGCTAATTCTCCCATACTGCATCTTAAGAAAGAAAACCCTAGAAACTTTTTAAACACAAATATTTAGGATAGTAATGATCAACAAGACTATTTAGGTTTTCTAGTTTATTAGTTTTATTTTTATGACAGAGTCAAAGCAGCAATTTTTAACTATATACTTGGAGAAATCATTGTATCTATACTGATAGATTTTCTTCTCAATTATAGAATTAGACCAAAAAAATCCACAATTTTCTTTGTCATCTATTCCAATCTCCACCTCATCCAAATCAGGTTAAAAAAACAACTTACCAGAAATCTATGTTCACGCTTGTTAAGTGAGACTTTTTGAGCCCTTAGATATAAAAATATCTACATGGGACAAAATAGTTAACAACTGCTTAATTTTTAATAAAGGCTATCTTATAGGTTGAAAAACAGTTCATTCCAACCTCTGATTTTTTTTTTTGTTTGTTTAACATCTATTCCTTTAATCTTTATAGATTCCTTTCTTCTTTAGTTCATGGTTCACTCCTGATTTAATTAGTAGAATTTTGGTATCCTTCAGACATTCTTGGGTTCCTTTAAAATATTGAGATTATTGTCCAGCTGGTGTGCTCAGTAGTTGAATGTCTACCTATGAACCAGGAGGTCATAGTTCAATTCTCCATCAGGGTACATGCCTGAGTTGTGGGCTTGATCCCTAGGGAGGGGCATGCAGGAGGCAGCCAATCGATGATTTTCTCTCATCACTGATGTTTCTCTCTCTCCCCCTTCTCCTTTCCTCTCTGAATTCAATAAAAATATATTTTTAAAAAATGAGATTGCAAAAAATAAAGTACCATCATATGTAGAAACTAGTAGGTTTAGAGGATACTGATATACTTTTAAATATAATATGTGAAGAAGTAATTTTGGGGATTAGGTAACAGGGGTTGTAAAGAGCATTGGTATTTATTAAGTGGCTGCTATCGATACTAACTTTTAACCTTTTTTGAGAAATTACTGTGTGTTAGGTACTATGTTAAGCATGGTACATTTATTTGATTTTCATAGTCCTAAAATATATTTCCTCATTTTAGAGGTGATAAAATGAAGAGCTGAGGGGCCAAACAGATTGTCCAATCATTAAATCATAGGAGAGTTAGAGTGTAAATTATTCACATAGCTAGACATAGCAAAATAAGGCCAAATATCATGTCTCTCAATCTATAGCTTTTCTCCACAAATTGTTTTTCTTACAATGCCAACAAAAGAATATTGATCAGAGTGCTTATTCACCCCAGTCTTGTTCAGATAATTCTTGCGGAAAAATGCAAACTGCAGATAGGATTTGTGACTTTAAGACACTAGCTAAAACTGAACTGGAATACATGATTCCTGATTCTCAGGAGACTGTCTCATCATTTGACCGCATATGTTCATGAGCCAATTTTAGAAACTTGGCCAATTCAAATTAAAACATTCCAGTTTGCTAATCACCCTCCAGAAGCGACTGCCCAAGAGATGCAAGAACATATGTTAGTAACTGATTCAGCCTTATCTTGCTTCAACTGCATTTTATTATAAAAAATAATTTATGTGTGACAATTACAATGATTCCACTCATTATTTTCAGAACAGCTTCCCTTCCAGTAAGTATGAGAAACTTAATCGCTTACTTTATCAAAATTACATGTCACTGGAACAGAGCTAATATCACTTTGTAAACTCACTTGTCAGACAGTTTGCAGATTTGATGTGTTGTGAGTATAGATTGTGCCATCAAATAAACTAATCTACATTTTAAAATGTGCTTTTTGTTTATTTTAATTTTCTCATGTTAACAACATTGTATTTCCTTATGGCTAATGTACCACAGGCAGTTATAGAAATTACTGTTTTTTTTTTGAATATTTAACACAAGAATGCCTTTTTCTTGGATGATGTATAAATGTGTAGAAAGCTTTCCTTTGGAATTTGTAGAAATTTTAGATTGATGCTTTATATTGATTTTAAGCATCTGAATTTTTGAAGGGGCCTTAAGAAAATCCTGTTACCTTTGGGATATGAATCATGATATTTCCAGCCATTTTAAAACAGAATTGCAAAATACGTATGAAGTCAGATGGGTTTTCCAAAATCCTACCAGAAGTATTAGTCACAGAAGGGAGATAAGAATGCAGGTTTTCTGGTTTTGTATTTGGGGGTATATTTATTTATAATTTCAAAAAAAATTATAAAGGCTAGTCCTAGGCTTTATCCCCAGCTAGTATGTTTAGTTAAGATTAAATGGAAAGGAAGGGGGTAATTCTGGCCATTTCCATATCATCACTATATTCAACACACTCTGGAACAGATGGGAGAAAAATTAAATATACTGAATAACTCATAGGAGCCAGACACTACATTAAAGTTTTAACACAAGAACACTTACTCAATACGTAAATGATATGGCTGTTATCTCTCTCTCTCTCTCCTCTCTCTCTCTCTCTCTCTCTCTCTCTCTCTCTCTCTTTTTTTCCAATGAGAAAATTCAGGTGTAATGCAGTTGAGGAACCTCACATCACACACCTCATTAAGTGGCGCAGCATAGAGTCAAAGCTAGACTATCTAAATCCTAAGTGCAAGCTTTTATGTATGACACACAGCCTTCCTGGGTGCTCTTTCTTCCTGTTACACCCAAAGAAATAGTGAGTGCACACATTGTACATGAGCCACAAATGTCACAGAGCTCATCCTCGCCTACCCTTGGGAGACATGGAAATATATATAAAGTATATTACACAAACATAAATAGATCGGTGTATATGTTTATATCTAAGGCCGTATCTATGTTCTCAGGTAACATACTGTATTCACAGAGCAAGAAGATAGAATATATGAGTCTCAACTTCATACTTACCAATTTGCATTAGTACATTAAAAGATAAGCAATTTCAAACAAATACTTCAAAAACATTTTTAAATATTGTGTTTTTGTATCAGTTATATTGAATACTTTATAAAAAATAATTAAGTTACTATAGCTGGTAAATGAATTCAATGAGTAAAGAATGGGTTATTAATGAGCAGAGCTGAAAGAGCAATGCATCAACCTGGAAAAACAAAAAGATCCCTGTTTTATAGTATTTATGAAAATTAATACTAGTTGAATTAAGTAATTGAATACTGCAAGAAGATCTAGATTAATGTACAATAGTAGAATGTACATTACCAGTATATTGTACTAGTTAATGTACAATACTACAAAGAGATATAGAGACTCAGAGTTTACTAAATAAAATTTAAGCCATTTGTATGGCAAAAACATAGGTAATAAGTTCAATAAACATATGATATATCTGGGGAAATAATAATGCAAATAGCAGGCAATGAGTTTATTCTAGTAACACAAAAAAGTTTTTACAAACTGACCAAAAAAGACAAAACATACAGCAAAAGAAATGTCGACAAAAAGATATGAATACATAATGTACCAAGAGCAAATCCAGATGACTAACACACTTGGAAAAAAGAAATTCACTTGTTAATGTGATTTAATCTTGTTTAGCTTCTGTTCCCAAGATCTCAGTATATTATTATGTAAAATGAAATCTGATTAATATCTACTAAAATTGTTAAAAAGCTTTCCTAGAAAGCTAATCTGTAGAAGCAAATGTAGCAATTTGTAAAAGCTTACATATAAAAATACCTATTGTAGAGCTGTTCAATGAAAAAAAAACTAACAAAAACTCAACTATGTATGCACACATATTAATATATATGGCCTATAAAAGATTATTAAAATGTGGAGAAAATACATATGACACATACTAAGTTGTTAATACTGGGTTATCTGAGGGAGAGGGGGCTAAGAAGGGAAGGAGGAGGGGCTCCTACAATCAGAAAAAAAGGGAGTGAGGGATGAGAGAAACGTGTCCATGGTAAGACAATGTTTATAATTCCACTCACAAGAAAGGAAAAATAGGCATAAGGTAAAACATACTCCTTGCTATAACAGTGGAAATTAAAAGTTCTTTTTTTAGCCTATTTTGTACAAGTAGAAAGATGTATTACTATTTAGAGAATTCCTATTTATGATATTCAAATGGACTCAACATTAAATTAATAAGACTGCATCATAAATTAGGTTATTTTTAAAAATAAACTTGTATGCAGAAGCAATAAACTAGAGTTTTTTCAAAGCTCATTATAAATAAATCCAACAATATTGAATAAAATAAATGAAATAATAGTTTTGGAAATTAAGTTAGCAATTCATATCATCTCATAATGGAGCCTTCACACTATTTGAAATAGGATGAAAGCCATGAAACTCTTTGTAGCTAATGCTTAGCTAATTGGTAATGAATGATCCAGAAATTTGTTCATTTAAATTAGGCTGTGATAAGTTTTCTAAAGAGAACTTGAAATTGTGAGTAAAATTGCTTTTAAAGTTAAATTGTCTTCTTCTTTTTTTTTTTTTTTGGTAGTTTGCTTGACTGCACTTTAAACTACCGGAAGCTGATTCTTTTTATGTTCATGTTTAAGGAAGTGCTGAAGGTCACATCACTCAAAGCCAACCCCATCAGGCATCCTACCAAGATAATCTCTAAAGAGGTCAGAGGTGGGAATGACACAGAGGAGAAGCAAATTTTACCAGTCCAGTTCAAGGAATTTCTCACTCTCCTCAGAGGGACAACACAACCACATGGCTAGCCTTAAAGAACTCCAAATTCTATTTCCAAATGAACTTGGAATCACATGAAAATTAGAACTACTTAAAATAAAATAGACAATAATTCCATAAGCAAGAGCATTAGCAGGAGAAAGGCTTGCACTAACAAGACAATAGAATTCCCTCTACTTTATGTCCATTTATTTTTTTCATGAGATACAAGTAACACAACATTTATATTCTTTATACAGAGTGCAATGTTTTGTTGAAGATAAATATTTACTTGGGGTTTACTTGTGCTCAACTGAATGTGTTCCCCAAAATTCCTGTGTTGAAGTCTTAACCTCCCATGTGACTGCATTTGGAGATAGGGCCTATAGCAGTGATGGCGAACCTTTTGAGCTCGGCGTGTCAGCATTTTGAAAAACCCTAACTTAACTCTGGTGCCGTGTCACATACAGAAATTTTTTGATCTTTGCAACCATAGTAAAACAAAGATTTATATTTTTGATATTTATTTTATATATTTAAATGCCATTTAACAAAGAAAAATCAACCAAAAAAATGAGTTTGTGTGTCACCTCTGACACGCGTGTCATAGGTTCGCCATCACAAGCCTAGAAGGAGGTGATAAGGGTAAAATAAGGTCATAAGGGTTGGACCCCAATCCACTGGGAATGGTACCTTTCTAAGAAAAGAAAGAGATACTAGAGCTCTCTCTCTCTCCACCTTTAAGGATGTAGAGAGAAGATGGCCACATGCAAGCCAGGAAGAGAGCTCTGAGCAGAAAGGGAATGCTGCCAGGACTTCTAGCCACCAGAACTGTGAGAAAATCAGTCTTTGTTTAAGCCATCCAGTCTGCGGTGTTTTTTTGAGCAGACTAAGACAACTAGTAAAACAATGGGTCTGTCTGTTTTCTATTTCATTTGTGGTTGCCTTGATTCTTTTGATATCTAACAAAGGTGATTGGTATTCATCTGAATCAACAGTTTCATTATAACCATTACTTGTCTAATTTAATGAATGCTCTTAATATGAAATTCATCATGTTGGAAAGTGACTGTGATTTCATATTGCAATTTCTTTTCAAAATTTAATTAGTATTTGGAAAATAAGAATATGGCATTTTCTATTGCTTTATAATTAAAAATCACATTTACACTATTTTAGATGATGATAGTTAAAGCTGAGATGATACAATATTCAGCCCCTCTTTTATGTTAAAGACAGATGTTTAAGAGTTAGTCTCTGTGTTTCAGTATTTCAAACATAGAAGCACAAGGAGTTTCTTGAACATCAACTCCAAAATTTTTATTTTACACATGAAAACATTGACTCAAGGGAATTTTAATGACTTGCCCTCAGTTATAAATTTTGTCAGTCGTAGGGGGAGTAAACATTGCTAGCAGAGAGGCCGTGAAAGAATAAATGAAAATTAAAACAGAAATTGCCACTTGCAACATGTACCCTGAATCATAAAATAGTGTCAGAGAAAATTATGATGTTTATCATACACCATTTAAACTCTCATGCTTTTAGCACCAGTTTATTTAGACCCATGTGGTTTTGATAAGACCACACGCAACCTGATCAACAGTGATTCCACATGAATTCATAAATCGTAAAGATAAAGACCTCTGCGGGGTCCAGCAACTCCCTAGGATATACAGTCTGGTGAGTCACTCCTCAGGTCAGTCTGTGACTCCAACCCCCAACTCTAGGAGCACTC
>NW_006300104.1:2139128-2142325 GCF_000327345.1 Myotis davidii | reverse complement strand
TTTTTTTTTTTTTTTTTTTTTTTTTTGCCACAGGTGTGTTCCTGGGAGTCTTCTTCTAGTGGAAATTAAGAGGAGTCAAACCAAGAATAAGAAATTACAGAATTCTTTGGATTCCATTCATGAAAGACTCCCTTTTTCCTCTCTGGATTTTTATCAGGTTAAAAGACTACTAACTTTTTAAAATCTAATTTCTGGTGAAAATAAATTCTATATTTCTATTAGCCTTAATTTTTTTCAGAAAATAAATTCTATCTTTCTACTAGCCTTAGTTTTCCAGAATGGAGCAGAAAACTGCAATCAGGTGATGCTACTTGACATAGTGCCTGAGACGTCAAACAGCCCTTATTCTTTCTATTCTTTCTTCAATTGCTGGTATGTCAATGTTTTCTCCTTCTGTTTCTGCACATCCCCATTATCTCCCAAAACAAAAAAAACAAACAAACAAAAAAAAAAACAAGTTACTTCCTAGTTCTTAACAGAAGCTATAATTTATAGATAGTTTCTTATATGCCAGCCATTGATAATTCAGCCTAAGCATACTTATGTTCTCTGTGACAAGTTCTCTTCTGCCTGATAAAGAATTATCATCATCCTTTTCTTGCTATGCAAACAAGTTGAAGGTATAAAAACCTCAGAGAACATAAAGAGATGGCTTAAGTTTAACAATATAATCTTCCCTTGATACAGGCCTTCTCGCCAAATGTTCTTATTTATCATTTGGAAGATTAAAAGATACTGCAACTATATATTTTCACAATAAACTTGTCACCCATTTTCATTCAAACGAGATTTATTTACTATTCAATGTAGTGCTGCCTTTTGGAAGCCAACCACAAGTGGTAAACGATGGTGAGCATACATTATGGTATCCCCTTACCTGAGAGTCAAATGACTTTTTCATCTTTGTTGATATGAGTGTTCCTTGCAGTGCCATGTGGTACTCAGAAATCAGATGCCTTATTTTCACACATGGCAAAATATCTTTTGTTACATCTTAACATTCAGTATGAAATTACAAATTATAGAAAAATTCTCTTTAGGGTTTTTAAAAATCATGACTAGTTTGAATTATTTTTGCATTTTCTTTAATAAAACTTTGATAGGAATGATGGAAACAAGTCTTAGTAGTCTGTATGTTGCAATAGGTAGGAAAACATACCCCATTAAAAGAGTTAAAAAAGCATAAGCACTGAGTTGACAAAAATAAAGCCAGAAAATATTTAATTATGTGATGAATTTAGATTATATAGGCAATATTGGAAATTATGAGGGAAAATCCCAAAATATTTTCCCCTTTTGGTGGCATAATTTTTAAGTTGTGAATTAATGAGATTGTGTTTTTAGCTTTCTATTTCATATTGCCTTATTTTAAATCTCCATAAATCATGTCTAAATATTTCTAGCTAAAAATAAATGAAATGACAAAAGCTCTTAGTAATTTATAAAGTAGTAAGAAAGAAACCCCAAAAAACCTAAAATTGTATTCACCCACGTTGGCCGGCTGGCTCAATTGGTTGGAAAGTCATCCCATACACCAAAAGTTGTAGGTTCAATTCCAAGTCAGTGCACATTCCCCGGTTGTGGGTTCCATTCCTAATCAGGGTGCATAGAGGAGGCAACAAATTGATGTTTCTCTCTCACATCTATGTTTCTCTCCCCCCATCCCCTTTTCCCTTCTTCCCTCACTTCCTCCCTCCCTCCCTCCCTCAATAAATATACCCTCAGATGAGCATAAAAAAATAATAAAAAAATTATATTCACCCATTGAAGGCAGGAACTTTTATTTTTTATATCTACATTTTCATAGTAATCCTATATAATAAGAGAGGAATATGCTAATTAGCCATTACGTCCGGAGGCATAACAACCAAGTGCGTCATGACCACTTCATGGATCAACAGGCGGGTGGGCCAGGGAGGTACAAGCAGGCTGTGGAGGGCTACAGGAGGGGGCAGGGCAGCACGCTATGAGGGGGACGGGGGCTATAGGAGGGCGGGGCAGTGAGTGGGCGGAGAGCTCCAGGAGAGCACCAGTGACCTACTGGCGCACAGATTTGTGCACAGTGCTACTAGTGTTAAAATAAAACGTGTAGTTCACATGGACTATTTAGCTTCAATATATTTAAGAGATTGGTTTCATGCAGACATGTAGAACTACAGCTCAGATTTGTATAGGGATATATCTTATACCAAATGTTTTTATTGGAATGAGTGATTGAGTTTAAATAAATGTGGTTTCTTTGTATTTATATTGTCATGAATAAAGATTTCTTTGGGATCCATTTACTTCTTGGCCTCAAATGACCCTCCATAGATATCTGTACTATCATTATTTTTGAATCTTTGCAATAGGTTATGTCATGTTTGGTTCTAGACCTCCAGGGTTGTCATTAAGAAGTTCTACCCATTTTAATACAAATTTTAGATGTAATTCTCCTAATCTACGTTCTTGTGTCAATGGCTTCCTCATTCTAACTGAATTAAGTCCTAAATTTTCAGTCTGTTTTGAAAGTTGTCCACTTTGGGGACTGAACTGTGGTCCTTCAAAATTCATATGTTGAAATTTGAAACTAAATGTGGCTGTATTTAGAGACAAGAACTCTAAGGAGGTAATTAAGTTAAATGATATAATATTCAGGCCCAAATCTTAGAAAACTGTGCCCTTATAGGGAGGTAGACACCAGGGCTTTCTTTTCCTCTCTCTGCACGTGCATACAGAGGAAAGGTGACATGGGGACACAGCAAGAGGCAGACATCAACAAACCAGGAAGAGAGGCCTCATCAGAAACCAACTCTGATGGCACCTTGATTTTTCATTTCTAGCCTTTAGAACTATCAGAAAATAATTGTTTTGTTGTTTAAGCCATCCAATCGGTGGTATCAGTGGTATTTTGTTACGCAGCCTGAGCAGACTAATACAGGGACCCAGACTCCCTGTTAAGTCTTAGCTCTTCCTTCTCCTAGCATAATTACATTCACTTTAATATCTTTCACTTATACTCTTACTTCTTCTGACTTATCTTCCAGATTTTACTGCTAGAATTGCACCTGAAATTTAAAGCCTGTGTCAAATCCACCCTAAAAATAATACAGGGGTAGATAACAATAGCTTTACAGTTGTGAGTATGTGTAAGAATTTATTCATACACTATTATTTATTATTATACTATTTGTATTATAACTATAAATCTATTTTTG
>NW_006300104.1:2135559-2139069 GCF_000327345.1 Myotis davidii | reverse complement strand
CTCTCCCCAAATTATATACTCTGTCTAATATTTCCAGTGTACACACAGTGTATTAACTCAGATTTTTCTCTATTTGTACGTCAACATTTGTCTCACCTTCTCTATTAGGTTACTTAAACAGTACATAAATTAGTTAGCTCTTTTTGAGGGTCTACTATATGCCAATTTATGATTTCCTGCTAGAAATTAGAAAAAATAATTATTATATAATAAGAGAGGAATATAATAGGGATATATCTTATACCAAATGTTTTTATTGGAATGAGTGATTGAGTTTAAATAAATGTGGTTTCTTTGTATTTATATTGTCATGAATAAAGATTTCTTTGGGATCCATTTACTTAATGGATATAAATTAGAGCAAGGCATATAAATTAGAGCAAGGCATATTTCAATTCAGTGTAAGCTCTTTCTCATAGTCATAGGTGTTAAAAGTATCTCACTGCCACAGTAGTTTTTAAAAACAAGATGTTAAGGATGGAAGTCTTTTAGGAAGAACAATGGGATCAGATTACTTCCATGTTTCTTTTCAATTACTGTATGCAGGACTTTGTATACAAAAAGTATTAAGTAATATTAGGTTCCATTTATTTAAGTTGATTGTGTATCAGGCTAGGTAACTAGTATAATCCCTATGCAATTATCAGAAAATAGCAAGATATGTAACTAAACAAAGGTAAGCAATACAAACTAGTTTATATTCACTATACTTCCTTTATGCTGGAATTCTTTATGTGGAAATAATCTGAGCTCACTATTGAATTTGTGGGGATAAGAATCAATTCTTTCATTTAAAAAGAAGAAGCCATGTAAAATTTTGCCCAGATTCTTTACTTAAAATAGTTTAAAGTAGAGAACACTTTCTTTCTAATTTTTCTTCTCTCTTCAGCTGCCTAAAATTTTTTCTTGTTATCATTTTATGAATTATTCTGTGTCCAGCCTTAATATAAGACTTCATAAAATCATGGGATATATAAATACTATATATCTAGATATATCTCTGCCTCAATATATATACCTAGATTCTAATGGAAATTTAGGAACGCAGAGTAAAACATTAGTAGGCTGAAAAGTACTGACCTGCAGATAACTGTTATATTTATTTTAAAAATTAAGTTGATAACTAATATACATTTCAGATTACCTACTTGACACATAAACTTAAAGTAATTACTAGTTATTTTTTTTAAAAAAAATATTCTCACCTGAAGATATGCTCAGAGAGAGAGAAACATTGATGTGAGAGAGAAACATTGATCAGTTACCTTCCATATGCTCCCCAACTGGGGATCTATCCACAACCCAGGTATGTGCCCTGACCCAGAATCAAACTGGCAACCTCTTGGATGATGCTCAACCAACTGAGCCATCTGGCTAGTAATTGCTAGTTATTCTTATCTTTTAAAGCATATATGAAATATTTCACAATGCACTATAGAGCTATTTTTTTTGCCTAAGTGAGACTTTTATCTTTAATAGAAAATATATTTTGACACAATCTATATTTTTTAATATATCTGGGTTTCTTCTCAATTAACATAGAGCCTGAGAATTTCCTGATTATTGTACAATGTAAAAATTTCAAAAATACTCCCTCCCTTTTTAAAAAGAAGGTTATATATCAGTGCCCTATGCCATGGAACGGGTCTGTTTCCTACAGAAGAAATATACTTCTGCACTCGCTTGACTTCAGATTTGGCCAAGTTACTTGCTTTGGCCAATATTAATATTAGCAAAAGAGAGAATGTACCAGTTCTGGGCAGAGGCTTTAATAGTCATTGTATATACCTGTGAGTTTCTTATTCCTGCCCTTGCCGTGAAATAATAGCAGTTGCTGAGAGAGGTATTTCCTTGAGCTTTGGTTCCAGAATGAGAAAACATGAGGAACAGACCCACATCCCAAATCAGAAAACCTGAGTCTGACATACACCCTTAAGTAGAACCATAGCTTACCTAAAGACCAGTTTGTAAGAGTCACATAAGTGCTGTTGTAAACACTCAAATTTGGGATTACTTGACTAACAGAAATAATTTAGTATTATAAATGTCCATTATTAAATATCAACCAAAGAAAACCTTTTCTTGTTAAGGTATAACAAATAATTGAGATTCTGGAGACATCCAAGTCTAATTTATATTGACAAATTTATATACGGTTAAGAATGTTTAAAAATTCAACAAATGATGGTTTTTTTGGCTTATGTTCTTTAACATGTGCCCAGAGACTTCCAGTTGGTAGGTGAAGTAGACATACTTTTCTCTATTCTTCCTGCTCCGTACAACTGGATAGTAAATATGAAACAAACATAAGTACACTGAAAAATGGAAAGAAGATAGACTATTCAGTGAACTCAGAAAATGAGGAACAACAGTGATTAATGTCCTGTATTTTCTTTTTGCCTCATATCTCCAAGACTTGAAGCTGAAGAAACTGGCAACAAGGAAATACCAAAGAGCACAGGCAAAAAATTCACAACGAACACTTAGCTCTCTAATCAAAGGGCTAACAATGCAGAACTTTTAGACAATAATCACTTTACTCCAGTCAAACACCACAAAACAAACAAACAAACAAAAAAAACTGGGGCTCTGCTCCAACCACACCACAGACTGAGTGGGCAACCTGGACTTCCGCACTTGCAAGGCTGTAATGGGACCTCAACATCTCCACTGGGAGGATGCAGAGAATGCCAAATAGGACATTGGGATTTTCAACCTTGCTGACTAGTAACAAAGAATAGTGTCAAAAGTGGCCTAAAGGAGAATAGAAACCGTTATCATTGCCCAATTGTAATGAGGCTATCTCACCACAATGTCAGTGGACCCACATGTGGACCAGAACGCCTACCCAGTCTATCAGTCAAAAAGAACCCTCCCTGCCCTTGAGTGTCACTTCAGATGTAACAGTATAGACCAGTGGTTCCCAAACTTATTTGGCCTACCGCCCCCTTTCCAGAAAAAATATTACTCAGAGCCCCCTGGAAATTAATTTTTTAAAAATTTTAATAGCAATTAAACAGAAAGATATATGTATTAATGTTTCTACCTTTTTCGTAAAATATAGTAAAGAAATGTGTAAATTAGAAACATTGAAGTTTGAAATTATGAAACTATTTATTGAACTCAGAATAGAAAGGTAATACAAAAAAAAGTTAAAACAAATGCACCTGTGGCCATCACCGCTCCCCTGGATCGCTGCAGCGCCCACTTTGAGAATCACTGGTATAGACTGATTGAAAGTGAAACGATGGAGTAAAATTATTCAGTGAAAACATTTATCAAAGGAAAGCAAAAGTGGTAATATTAATGTAGATAAAATATACTTTAGAGCAAAGAAAATTATGAGAGACAGAGAACATTATATATAACGATAAAATGGTTCATTTATTCCACCAAGAAGACATAGCCACCATAATTGTATATGTACCAAATTATTATTAAGCCGCAAAATATGTGAAGCAAAACTTGAGAGAACTGAAAGGAAAAATAAACAAATTCACAGTTATAATT
>NW_006300104.1:2126940-2134797 GCF_000327345.1 Myotis davidii | reverse complement strand
TACATAGAAGCCAAAGAAGAAAAACTGAGATTTAAGGGTTGGGTTTCTCTAGTAGGTTCTGGTGAAAGAATTTTGATGGTGTTTCATATTAATTTTAGTTGGTTTACTTTTTATTACAACTCCCTACTGTATTTCAGAATTAAGACCATTAAAGTTTGAGAAATTAAGAGATATTTGAATGAAATAAATTATCAGAATTAAATAAATACTTTTCACAGAACAGTTAACTCTATTATGTAAAGTATAGACCCTGAATGGAACAGATAGAAATGCAACTAAAATATGTAAGTAATAATAATTTTAATAATGTTTTAGTCTCTTACACAGCGATGGAGTTTTGGGGACTTTAATTTTTAAAAATTTTATCTCAACATCAATTAAATCTATTTCTCGTCATCTTTACCAGAAGATATTCCCGTTTTAAACAGGTTAAATTTCTTCTATTCCAGATTTCAATATATAGTTTTCTACCAAACTTATATTATCCTAAAACAAACTGGATCACCACTCCAGCCTTAATTTATGTTTAGAGCTTTAAACAAAAACTTTGCATCTGTTACCCTTAAAGTCTGTAATCAGTAGTTGAACCACACAAAGAATCAACATGATGTCATGTCTAGACAACATGTAAATTAATATGAAAGCAATTGATTTACAAACTCTATACTAATACAAATTAATCTGAATTAAGTTTAATCCCCCGTTATTAACTGATTAAATGTGGCTGCTGGTAGCTACAGAGTGGTGACTTCCATCTGTGAATTTACGGACACAACTTAATTATTGATTCTGTATAGAGAAATAGTTAAAGCACAAACCGTATTCAGTGATGCTCCATGCATCTTCCCTGAAGAGAAGAGTTATAGAAGCCAAGCTGAAACATACAATTTAAAAATGTGTAGGAGGCATTTCTTAAGTGTCATAATTAACTTTTGGCAGAGGGGATGTTTCAGGCGTATTGACTCTGGCTGTGACTGGCACACCATCCCTCTTAGAAAGTACATTCATCTGTTCTGAGGGAGAATCTGCTCTTGCTTTGAGCAAACATGAAATCAAAGTTGCCAATACGCTCTTTCTTTTTAAGAGAATTATTACAATTTAGTACGGACAGGAAAACACGCATTATTAAGTACTGATCTCTGTAAAAGATGCTTGGGCATTGGGGTAATAATACTTCTAAGTCTTCAGAGAAAATCAACAGGTGCATATTCTTAAACCAGAGTAGTTTATTATTCTACCATATTATATGTACAAGAGTGCCAGAAAAATGATGCATTTGTACCATTTACTAAAAATATATTTATTTTCTTTAAATATTATGGGTATTCCTCAAGTTTTTTGTGTGTGTTTTTTGTGTATGTCTGTTTTTCTTAGGAACATTTGTTTAAGTAAAATTAGCTTGTATTCATTTGGAATGCTAAAAACTCAACATGAATATTATCAGAATATAACAAAAATATTGGTTTTGCTTCCATTAACCAGTTCCCATATATGCATTAATACTATTTTTCAATAATTAGAAACCAAGAAAAATCCTATCAAATTATGAAGAATGATTTACTCTTTTTGATTTGGTGGTCATAGTAACTTAGCTGTCAGAAAACTTTATTGCTTATGTTGGAACAAAATTCAGGAGTGTTTTATGACTATAATATATGTAAGTTTGATAATTAGAAAGCAACTATGTTATATCAAAATGAGGATCATTGTATTTGCATAGGCTCTTTTATAGACATCCCACTCATTGTCATAATAACTGAGGCTGTCATGACCATGGTCTGTGCCTCCCATGAAGTCCTAAACAATTCTGACAGGCTGCAGCTCATTAAGGGACAGTCATTTTGTTGAAATGTCTGTCAGCTTGCAGGGATGCACCAAGATGAATAGGCCCAAAACAATAGGCCCATTTGTTAGAGCAGTAGCTTCTCTAATACATGATGAGACAATCAAGCCAAGCTGCCTTCGGCACAAAGACATAATTAATCAAATGGACAAATGGTTCAAAAATTGCTCTAGTATATTCTGTAGTGGACAGAGGTTTCCATGGAAACATTGGCGTTTGCATCACAGTTAATGACCTTTCTGTACAATGAAGTCTCTCCCTACGCACACACACTTTACTCCCTCTCCACTATGCCTGCTCTCCCCACTCCTCCAACCATTAAACAACAACAACAACAACAAAAAAATACACCTGGAAAAAAAACAAACAAAATAGGGAGAATGAGGAAGCATAAAGGAAAACCTTGAATATCTGATTTCCCTATCAGAAAACCTAATAGCTCTATTCAGCATTTATGAAACTAATTATGAATTTTTATTGTATTTTCAATACTTACATACATATGTAATAAACCAGCTTTAAATCATGACTTTAACTGCCGTTAAATAATTATAGTGACTGCACTAAAGTTTTTACAGATACAACTTAGGTTACCGTAATGATAGAAAATGTATTTTTTAAAAGTTTAGATTACAATATTTCTAAAATGTTAAATGACAATTTAGTAAAGCATTGTGAGAAAGGGAGACTTTATCATTAGTTCCCAGAAAAGGATATGTAAACAATTTTTTCATATGAATATGACTGCTTTTTACCTTGTGTTCTGAAGCATCAAGTTAAGGTCAACCGCTACTTGAGCTCCTAATAAAACATATTCCCTATATTCCCTACAGGTAACTGAATTAAATTTCCTTGAAGTTAGCTTCTTGCTATTATATGATGGCATTTGAGGTTTTGATCATTTCTCCCTATCTCTCCCCAAAAGGAAGCTTATCAAAGTGTTCTTCTCAATCACTAAAACAACAATCTTTCAGAGGTTTCCTGATAAATAAAATATTCTCCATCTTGATAATTTAAGGACCACAAGAATGGTTAAGTTCATGCCTTTTGGGGAGTCTTACACAGTACTTGAAATAAAAGTTAGATTATTTTGAAAAAATATGGCAAGGTAGTTTATTGAAATATTTATTTGTTGTTGTTTTTAAATTCTCTAATTGTACTTTTTCCTTTTCACTTTCTCTAAAAAACTTTTTAATGTCTTTGTATGGAGAGTTGGATGGCTTTGTAGTGTCCCTTTAAGACAGGTATTTAGCTCTTTATTTTTTAAGTTCAGTGGAGTCCTGCTGATGGGAGGCATGAGGAGCAAATTATAAGGCTTTGGAGTTAGGGTGGGCAAGGGGACAAACTCAGCAAGAGAGCTGGTAGTATTTTCCAAGGCTGCAAAGGAGAAAAAGGTCCCCGAGTCCTGAAAAAAAATAAAGGGCTCAGATCACTACCTGGGTGTGATGGTTAGTTTTATGTGTCAACTTGACTGGGCTAAGGGATGCACAGAGAGGGGGTAAAACATTTCTGGGTGTGTCTGTGAAGGTATTTCTGGAAGAGATTAACACTTAATTGGTGGACTGAGTAGAAGAGATTGCCCTCACCAATGTAGGTGGGCCTCATCTAATCTCCCAGGGCCTGGATAAAATTAAAAGGTAGAAGGAAGGCAAATTTGTTCTCTCTTTGACCTGGAGCATCCATCTTCTTCTGCTCTTGGACTTAAGTACTCCTGGTTCTGTACCTATTGGTTCTCAGGACTTTGGACTTGGGTTGAACTACTCCACTGGCTTTCCTGGTTCTCCAACTTGCAAAGAGCAAGTCAGGAGACTTCAAAGACTCCATAACTGTGTCAGCAAATTCTTGCTATAAACATGTCTCTATCTCTGTCTCTATGTATCCTATTAGTTCTGTTTCTCTGGAGAATCCTAACTAATACACTGGGCAACACACTGAGAAAATTTCCAAACTCAGAGAGGACTGGCTAGATGATGCACTTAGGGAGGTTGGAACTGAGCTTCTCAGTCTGGGCAAAAAGTTGTTTGCTCAAGTTCAGTTGGGAGCCTTCAAAGAGCCATGAGCATGTCTGCAGTTACCCAGATGGATGAAAGCCCACAGACCTTTACACCACTTTCCTGCATCAAACTGGTATTCCAGTGCCATCCTGGAATCAACAATGATTAATTTTTACTACTTGACTTGATATTAAAAATGAGAGAGAGAGAGAGAGAGAGAGAGAGAGAGAGAGAGAGAGAGAGAGATTTCTGCACAGGCTGGTGTGGGTCAGTTGGTTGAGTATCAACTTGTGCACCAAAATTTCATTTATTTGATTCTTGGTCAGGGCACATACCTTGATTGTGGGTTCAATCCCCTGTTGGGTGCATATGGGAGGGAACCAATTGATGTTTTTCTCTCAGATCAATGTTTCTCTCTCTCACTCTCTCTCCCTCTCTCCCTCTCTCCCTCTTCCTTCCTCTCTCTAAAATCAATATAAACATTTTTAAAATGACATTACTTCACATCAAAATATGTAGAATAAATTTTATCCTTGTCCCAAGATTTGGCTACAGAGAAAAAAAGAATGAGAACACTCTCTTATTCCTCACTAATATAGAAGGAAGAACACGGACACAGACTGGTGTTCAATTAAATTACCTAGTAGAGGCTTAAGGCATGAAATATTTTTTACACATTTTATTGAATTATATGATATGCATAGAAAAAGTGCACAATGCATAGCTATAACCCATAACCAACACATAACAGAACATTACCAGCATCCCAGAAGCTCTCTGATCACCCTGCCAATTATAACTCCACCAAGGGTAACCACTACCTAGACTTCGACTACTGGAGTTTAATTTTGTCACTTTTGAGTTGTGGACTCTAAAATTGTGATGATATGTATCTAAGTATACATTCAAGCTGAAGTGTCTACATAAATATAAAAATGGATCTGTTAAGAACAAAAATAGCCGAAACCGGTTTGGCTCAGTGGATAGAGCGTCAGCCTGTGGACTGAGGGGTCCCGGGTTCGATTTTGGTCAAGGGCATGTACCTGGGTTGCGGGCACATTCCCAGTGGAAGATGTGCAGGAGGCAGCTGATCAATGTTTCTCTCTCTTCGATGTTTCTAACTCTCTATCTCTCTCCCTTCCTCTCTGTAAAAAATCAATAAAATATAAAAAAAATAACAAAAATAAATGAAAAGAACAAGAAAGTCAATAATTTAGAATGATTATTTGATATCAAACGGGCCAGTTTCTATCAAGCAATCTGACATAAGTTTTGCTCAGTTTGCATATGTGACACGCTGCCCTGGTTCACTTTATTCCATAGGAACAAGACTACCTCCTAATGGACTCATCTCTAGATGATACTAGTTATTTAGATGAGAAAGACGGTCTCTTTAGGACTCAGTTTACTTAGGTATAGAAAGAATGATAACATCATGATGCTATTAGAAAAATAGTAACATTTTGAAAACTTTAGGATTCCCACAGCCTAACTGTACCTAGGTGCTCTATTATATTGATGGTGGGAATGAAAAATGATCCTACCATTCTGCAAGGGGATGTGAAACTATAGCAATTAAAGCTATAGTTAGTCTCTGATCCAACAGTCCTAATTTCAGAAATCTATCCCAAATTACCACTTGCCCATACATGAGATAATATACTATGTAATGTCCGAAGCAATTTATAGCATATTATTTTTATTTACCAAAGATTATTAGAGACACCTAAGAGTCCAAAAATAGAGGTCTGTCGAAATAAACTGTGGTGTATCCAAACAGTAGAATTCCATGCAAATGTGAGAATGAATCAGGAAGACCTCAATCCTTACTAGAATATATATATATAAGGGAGAGAGAGAAATATTAATGATGAGAGAGACTCATAGATCGGCTACATCCTGCACACCTCCTACTGGGGATGGAGCTGAAACCCAGGTATGTGCCCTGACCAGGAATTGAACCTTGACCTCCTGGTTCATAGGTTGACGCTCAGCCACTGACTGGGCAGGGCTACAGTATATTTTCTTAAAGCCCTCTTCCTTGTTGACTATGTCTTTTCCCCTCTTAAGTGAAATGGGAAGGCAGGATCAGGCTAAAACAGAGAGCATTTCCTTCCCCTAAATTGAGATAAAGTTTCAGAATTGCCCTCTAGTGATGTCTTTCACCCTGGAGATTAAGACTTTATTAGAGAGAAGGGTCTAGGAGGGTTTCACAATGAATCTGTTTCCCTTCTCCCTGTCAGGGCCACTTGGGGGGCTTTCTCAGATCTTCCAATGAAAACCTGGTGGTATGGCCAGAGGAAAAGCCTCAGAAAATGTGAGGGTCTCCTCTTACAGCTGCCTCTAGGAGCTTCTCCCTTCCCTATCTATACACGGCCTCTGGCAATTCCCAATTCTTACTAGAGAAGTGACCCTCACTGCCAGTTTCTGCTCCACGTAAGCAAATATCAGATGCGCTCTCTCTCTGGATGCACCTGATTCTGTGGTTTGGAGAATGCAGTTTGTCCTGTGACCTGTTTTCTGATGGGCTTAAGAAAGTCATTGATTTTCAGCTGATTTGGCTTTTTTCTTATTGTAAGGATAAAAGTCGTGATTTTTAACCACGTTATCTGTTGGTAAAACCTAAAGTAATCAGATTCATAGCTATTTAATTTATTTTTGGTTTGAAATCCAAATTCTATTATTATTTATTTTGTTATGCAAAGTATTTTGGTTATTGAGAGTTTGGTTATTGAGAGCTCTTTTTCAGTGACTTCTCTGTCCTTTTGAAAGATTCTCCTTCTTTGTCCAAAAGTAAGAAATCTGACTGACATTATCTACAATTTATTTATTGTTCAAGCCTAGTATTCATAATAAACAACATGACAATATGTCTCACACATCTGAATGAAACAAGTTTACTAACTAGGCTAGTGTTTCTCTAGTCATTTTTGTCTTAATCCTTATAGTTATCTAGTCAAAACCCTGTTTTCCAGAGTCCTTAGGTTGGCTTTTTCTTCCCCACTCACTTCAGTGTGTTTCTTTCATTCATTTGCTGGTTCCTCGTCACAGTCTGCATTCTATCTTGGGTGATTTCTTTAGACCTTTCTTTGCATCTATGGATTCTTTCCTTGGCTGTGCCCAGTTCATTGAAGATATTCTTCATCTCTGTCAATGCATTTTGGTGTTTCCATTGGAATCTTTCTTATAATTTCTATATTTCTGCTAAATTTAATCACCTAGCTTATATGTTGTCCACTTTTTCCTTTAGAGCTTTTAACGTATTCTAGTCATTTTAAATTTCCTCTCAGATCCGACTGACATCGGTATTATATTTGAGTTTGGTTCTAATGACTGCCTGTTTCTTAGGAATGCACTTTTTCTCCCTTGCCTTTTTGTATGCTTCCATTCTAATTTATTCTTGAAAGATGAACATATTATGTGGGACAAAATAAATTAAGGTAAATAATTTTTATGCTCAGAAATGGGCATGCTTTTCTTCTTATAGGGCTTGGTGGGAGAGCAATTTATTTAACCTATTAAACCTGGTTTTCAGGTTTGTTGTTGCTATGGTTACTCTCAGTGTATCACTGGTTTCAGTCTTCTAGTTGTGTATCTTGTGTTTAAGTTGGAGGCTGTAAAAGGGCTTTCTATTTCAATGCCTACTCCACAACTAACCTTCTAATCATCCCTTTATCCTGAGCCGCAGTGAAGATGTGTCTTTTGCAAATTCCTTGTTACTGGGTGCTACCTTTCCGGAAGTGTGTGCATTGGTGGTGGGGGTAGGGGGTCGCAGGCTTGGTTGTTTTCTATTGTTCTGATGAAGTCTTTGTCTTAGGCACTGTGTCCCTCATTCTCAGTCCTATCGCTTGTTTTGTAGTTCCGAGTCCAGTTCATCGTTATGCCCCTCCTCCAGGGTTGAAGTTTCTTTTTTTGTTTCCTTTCCCTAGGGGCAATGGGTTTTCACCATTGCTCTAAAAGTGCCATGCGCTGACCTCCCCCCACCCTACCCGCAAGGGTGATGGTTTTCAGTTGTGTAGG
>NW_006300104.1:2104572-2126917 GCF_000327345.1 Myotis davidii | reverse complement strand
TAGGGAAGACAGATAAACTCTGTGACCCTCCCTGGCAGCTGCCGTTTCCTCATTCTGGTTCTGCAACACAAGGGAGACTTTCTCAGAAATACATCCAAATTTTCTGAGTCCTCAGTCGGCAGGCTCTCCAGTATTTTCAGTTTCAGGGCCTTCACACTTTTGCCAGGTGCACATTCAGCCTCCATCCATTTGCTAATAACTCCAGCTGAAGCCTTCTTTTTAAAAAATATTTTTATTGATTTCAGAGAGGGAGAGGGAGTGGGAGAGGGATAGAAACATCAATAATGAGAGAGAATCACTGATTGGCTCCCTCCTGCATACTCCACACTAGGGATTGAAGCTGCAACCTAGGCATGTGCCCTGATGGGGAATTGAACTATGACTTCCTGGTTCATAGGTCAATGTTTAACCACTGAGCCACGCTGGCCGGGCAAGAAATATAAACTTTTAAAGAGCTTTGTATTGGGGCAGGTCTTGGTTCAAATCTACTTTTTCTTTATTCTTTTTCTTTGTATTTTATAATTTATTTAAGCCAGTAACTATTCTTTTTACCTCCCAGTTCATCCTTATTTTTAAAGTTTTATTTTCCCCCATGTAAAAAATCAACAAAATATATGAAAAAATAAAATAAAATGCAAAAAAAAGGAGGAATGTCAGAAGGTCAATGGGGAAAAAAAGGAGACATATGAAGCCCTCTTATCCAGCACCATCCTGCCCAGGTAAGCCACTGCTCATGTCTTGTGTTTCCCTGCAGGCTCTAGTCTTTTCTTAGATTTTTGGATCAATTGGCTGCCTTGCAGCCTAAGTACTCAAATGGGTTCAGTAACAGTTGTGAACTTACAGTTGTGTATGCCTTTTTACAGCACGATGAGTTTTGAAGCATGCAAATGTTTCAAATTTTAAAATTTATATATATATATATTCACAAATTTTAAAAAGAAAAAACTACAAAACAAAGTGGTACCTTCTCAAAACTCTTGAGTAAGAAAAGGAATCTGTTCATAAATGGATTATTAATATGTGACTTTATGCTTTACTGTAAAGGAAAAGCCAATACTAAAATCCCCCATGCCTGAACTTATACTCTAAAAACCTCAAAATAATTTTTACAAAAAGTAAAAATTTCAGTGGAGCCTATATTAGGATAAAAAGTAGCGCAATTGTTTCCATGCGCTAATAGAATTTTAGTATGCCCATTGCCTTCAACATTTGAATGAGCTGCACTTCTGTTCTGAAACCTTATTTTTATTTATGACACACTTATGTACTAGCAGCCTTCCTATGTTTGGTGGTAATCTTATTTGCCTACCCATATAAATTGTTGTTTAGTTTTTTATTTTTATTACTTTGAAGAGTCTTTCATTGAACTTTGTAACTGTTTTATTTAGAACAAATTTGTTTTCCTCCTAAGAATTTATTCTTCTATATATACATTCACACATGTGTGGGTACTTTTTATTGAAACTATTTCATATGTATGTGTATATAATCTTTATACATATGTATAATATACTGCGTATTTTCCTACTTGTTATGCATTTTAGCCACCCTGAAATTATTCTATATTTTAAAGATATATTTATATGTCCTTTAATAAAATGTATTATGTGCACAACTTCACTGTAGGTGCTATAAATCTGGCAGATTTCTCTTACTTTACCAGAGGAAAATGCAAGTAAACAAAGCTACACATAAAGGAAATTTTTTTGTTCCATATTTATGCATTGGATTGCTTGAGAGGTAAAATTAGAATGCAAATATTTGATGAATAAACTTTTCTGTAGTTTTCCTCTTGTCAAGCAACCAAGTGATGTGTATTCTGAAAAGCACTCTTAGTTCTACCATCCACCTATTGTTTGATACTAATGTATTTAATTCAGAATAAAAAAAATGGTGTTAGCATTGTGACATTCAGGATACTGTTTAGTTCTTAAAAGAAAGAATGTACAGGATAGAATAGTAAACAGCCCCTGTCTGCTTAGAGCATACAATCAAGTAGGCCAAGCTTATAACAGCAATATCCTCTGAATCAGGCCTGTTTGTGATTCCTCATAATTTTCTGACTTTAAAATTGCCTCGAGTGGGGTAAGGTTCTTTTCAATGGGCTGACGATGCTGTGTTCTTAGGCAGGTTAAGAGTTGTTGAAATTTGTATCATGATGACTTTTGAAGTATGCAAATGTATTATATACTCACAAATTTTAAAAAGAATAAATTGCAAGACAAAGTGGTACCTTCTCAAACTCTTGAGTATGTCATTAAGAAGAAAGTGAGTCTATTTATTTCCAGATGCCATGGAATATCCTATGGCCTCCTTTACCCTGGCTCTCAGACATCGAGCACAGAAAGTCACAGAGCAACTTCTTCCTTAGACACCTGAAAGCATTCTGAGTAGTCACAATGATGCAGAGACCCCTTGTTTTGGTAAGTGTTGTTTTCTTATCTTATAACTAGAAGCCCGATGCATGGAATTCATGCAAGAATAGGCCTTCCTTCACCCAGCTGCCGGCACCAGCTTTCCTCTGGCACCTGGGACCCGGGCTTCCCTCCAGCCACCAGTACCTGGGACCTAGGCTTCCCTTGAAGATGGAGGCCCTTCCCACCCACTGCAGCCTGCCGGTTGGTGGCCTGGGTCTCCCTCTTTGGGGCAATCTTGGATCCCCCCATTGATCGCCCCACCGGCCAGTGGCCTGAGCCTCCCTCTATGGGATGATCATGGGGCGATGGCTGGGCCCCCGACCAATCACATTGCATCTGCCTTGGCTGGCCTGGTGCCAGTGGGTGTCATAGCATGGTCATCCAGAAGGTCATTTGGTCTAATTAACATATCACTATTATTATTATAGATGCTAGCCAAGACCACCAGTGAAAGGTTATTTGTCATTAGTATAACAGCATCTTTGTCTTATTTGAGATCTTACAGGGAATGTATCTAATATTTTTATTAAATATATTATGTAGCAATGTAATTTTCCTGGTTAAAGTATAAGAAAGCTTGATGGAAATTTAGCATCTTAGTTAATTTGTCTTATATGACTCATGAAATAGTCATTCAAGTACCTATTAGTGGTTCTCTATAATCTTTACAAACTTACATTGATTTTTATTTTTCTGAAATCATTCTATACAAGAAACTAAGTGGACTTCTGGTTTCCAGGTTCAAAGGTAAGGAGTTTTCAAGTTGCCACTAAGTTCTACCAACAAATAAAAATTTGAACAAACTGTAAGTCAACAAATCTTCTTGAACCCATAAGAAAGGGGGAGAACACAGGGTAAACCATGTTGTCAAAGCTGGAGAGACAGATAGGTCCCAATTACCAGAGCAGAGATGCAGGTGCAGAACAGCCACGGGCACCACTGCCACGGTAGGATAATCTGAACTGTAATTGAGGAATTGCCAGAGGTTCTGAGTGGACAGACATAAAGTTAACATCTCTAGGGTAATAGTCATAAGAGATCCCCCCAGTTTTGTGAGATTGACCAGAATCCCACAGTAAGTATTACTGCAAATTCCCCTCATGCTGATGGACAAAGTTGGGGGAGGAATCATGTTGAAATATACAGAACACTGTTCTTGCTAACAAGGCCTGACCTCCAGGGACACTATTAACTATAGCCTAAGGGGCTGGGGGTATTATCAGAGCAAACCAACCTAGACATGGGAAATACCCAAATCCAGCTCACTCTAGCCATCCTGTCCTCCTAAGGGGTGAGAAAAAACCCCGAGAAACATGTGTGAAGTTCATAGTCCAGGGTTATAACCTCACTAAAAGACCAGGACTTTAGAGCATTTCCCCCTCCCCCATATCTTACCACCACATTATTAAAGACCTACTAACAGCAGTTCCTTTTACCTGCTACATCATGTACAACTATAAAGAGACAAATTATAAGGCATACTAAGAGGCAAAAATAAAAACACACACACAATTTGAAGAGACAGAGCAAACATCAGAACCAGACATGGCAGGGATGTTGTTGGAACGATCAGACCTGGAATTTAAAACAACTATAATTAATATGCTAAGGGCTCTATGGATAAAGTAAGTACCATGCAAGAAAAGATGGGAAATGTAACAGGGAGATGGAAGTTCTAAGGAAAAACAAAAACAACTACTAGAGATAAAAAAACATTCTAATGAGTCTAATGAATATGATGACATAATAGGAATACAAGGAGAAGAAAGGAGAGAGAAACAGAAGAAATATTGGAAACAATAATGACTTAGAACTTCCCCAAGTTAATGTCAGACACTAAGCACAGATCTACGAAGCTCAGGAAACATGAAGCAGGAAAAATGCCAAAGAACTACATCTAGGTATGTCATATTCAAACTACCAAAAAAAAATCAGATTTATTGTTTTAAATCTTAACAAATTTACCTACAGAGGAGTAAAGATAAGAATCACACTCAACTTATCAGAAATCATTCAAACAAAAGAGAGGAGTGAAATACAGACATATCTCATTTATTGCACTTTACTGCGCTTTGCAGACAGTGCATTTTTTACAAATTGAAAGCTTGTGGCAACTGTGTGTCAAGCAAGTTTATTGGCACTATTGTCCAACTTCATCCGCTCACTTTGTGACTCTATGTCATATTTTGGTAATTATCACAATATTTAAAACTTATTAATTTTTATTATATTTTTATAATAAAAATACCTGTAATCAGCAATTGTTGATGGTACTATTGTAATTATTTTGGGGTGCCATGAACCATGCTCATATGAACCAGAAAACTAAATCAATAAGTGTTAGTGTGTTCTGGCTGCCCCACCTACTAGTCATTTCCCTTCTCGTCCCCTCTCCTCGGGCCTCTTTATTCCCTGAGACAAAACAATATTGAGATTTGGTCAATGAATAACCCCAACATGGCCTCTAAATGCTCAAGTGAAAGGAAGAGTCACACTTTTCTCACCTTAAATCAAAAGCTACAAATAATTTGGCTTTGTGAGAATGTTATGTCGAAAGCTGAGCTAGGCCAAAAGCTATGCCTCTTGCCCCAAATGGACAAGTTATATAAATACAAAGAAAAGGTCCTTGAGAGAAATTAAAAATGCTACTCCAGTGATCACATGAATAATAAGAGAGCAAAGAGCTTTATTGTTGATATGGAGAAAGTTTATTGCTCTACAGATAGAATATCAAACCAGCCACAATATTCGGTTAAACCAAAGACTAATCCAGAGTAAATTCCTAACTTTGTTTAATTCTGTAAAGGCTGAGAGAGGTGAGGAAGCTACAGAAGGAAAGTTTGGACCTAGTAGAGATTAGTCCATGGGATTTATGAAAAGAAGTAACCTCCATAAGATAAGAGTGCAAGGTGAATCAGCAAGTGCTGATGTAGAAACTGCAGCAAGAAGATCCAGCTGAGATAATTAATGAAGGTGGCTACACTAAGAAACAGATTTTCAGTGTAGACAAAATAGCCATATATTGGAAGCAAATGCCATCTATGATTTTCATAGCTAGAATGCAACAGACTGCCTTGCTTCAAAGCTTCAAAGGACAGGCTGACTCTCTTGTTAGAGACTAATGCACCTGAAGACTTAATGATGAAGCCAAATGCTCATTTACCATTCAGAAAATACTAGGGTCCTTAAAAATTATGCTAAAACTACTCTGTCTCTGTTCTGTAAGTGGAACGACAAAGTCTAGATGTCAGAAATCTGTCTACAACATGGTTTACTAAATAATTTAAGCCCACTGTTTCATCCTACTGCCCCTAAAAAAGGCTCCTTTCAAAATATTATTGCTCATTGACAACACACCTGCTTATCCAAGTACTCTAATTGAGCTGCACAAGGTGATTAATATTTTTTCCATGCCTGCTAATATAACATCTACTCTGCAACCCTTAGGTCAAGGAGTAATTTCAACTTTAAATTCTTATTATTTAAGAAATACCTTTTGCAAGGTTACAGCTGCCATAGATAGTGATTCCTCTGATGCATCTGGGCAAAGTAAATTGAAAATCTTCTGGAAAGGATTCAACATTCAGGATACCATTAAGAACAATCATGAATCATGCTTCAACATTAACAAGAGTTTAGGAGAAGTCAATGCCAATGTTCATGGATGACTTTGAAGGGATCAAGACTTCAGTGGAGGAAGGAGATGAATATGTAGTGGAACAATCAAGAGAACTAGAATTAGAAGTGGAGCCTTATGAATTGACTGCATTGCTCTAATCTCATGATAAAAGTTTAATGAATGAGGAGTTGCTTCTTATGGATTTGTTCCTTTTTGAGATGAAATCTACTTGTGAAGAAGATACTGTGAAGATGGTTGAAATGACAGCAAAGGATTTTTAATATTATATACAGCAGTTGACTAGGCTGTGGCAGGGTTTGAGAGGATTGACTCCAATTTTCAAAGTTCTATTGTGGGTAAAATACCATCAAACACAATTGCATGATACAGAGAAATTGTTTGTGAAAGAGTCAATTGATGTGGCATACTTAATTGTTGTCTTATTTTAAGAAATTGCCACAGTCACCCCAACCTTAAGCAACCACTACCCTGATAAATCAGCAGCCATCAAAATTGAGGCAACACCTTCCTCCAGCAAAGATTATGACTCAAAGACTTAGATGGTGGTTATTATTTTTTTAGCAATCAAGTATTTTTAAATTGAGGAATTTACATCTATTAAGACAAAATGTTATTGCACTTAACTGACTACAATATGGTGCAAACAGAACTTTTATATGCACTAAGAGACAAACAAAATGTAATCATGTGACTTGTACTGTAATAATTGCTTTATGGCAGTGGTCTGGAACCAAACCCACAATATCTCCAAGGTATATCTGCTTTTAAAGTGTTGAGAGAAAAAAGGCACCAACCTATAATTCTATACCCTAATAATTATCTCTCAAAAGTGAAAGAGAAAGAAAGACTTTCTCAGATAAACAAATATTAAAGGAATTAGTTTCCAGAAAACCTGCCTTATAAGAAATGTTAAAGTTTAGAGGATCTTGGTATTTTCCCAATGGCATTTAAAATAATATTCAGAGAAACACCTACACACAAATGTGTTTAGTAGTTTTACTGGTAATTGCCGAACTCAATGGCAACCAAGCTATCCTTCAGTAGGTGAATGGGTAAATAAACTGTGATTCATCCAGACAATGGAATATTATTCAGTAATAAAAATCATTGAGCTATCAAGCCATGAGAAGACATGGAAAAAACTTAAATGCATAGTACTAAATCAAAGAAGCCAATCTGAAGAGGCTACATAATGTAGAGTTTCAACTATATGGTCTTTGGAAAAGGCAAAATTATGAAAACAGTAAAAAGATCAGTGATTGTCAGAAATTAGGTAGTAGGGAGGGATAGATAGGTAAAGCCAGAGGATTATTAGGTATTGAAACTACTCTGTATGATACTATAATAGTGTATATATGTCATACATTTGTCCAAACCCATAGAATACACAACACCAAAAATAAATAGCAATGTAAATGATGAACTTTGGGTAATAATGATGTGTCAACGTAGGTTAATTGAGTGTAACAAATGTACTGCTCTGGTGGGCAATTGTTGCTAATGGTGGGAAATATCTTTACCTTCTTCTTCTGCTAAATTTTTCTGTGAAGCTAAAACTGCTCTGAATAATAAATCTAATAAAAAGTATAAAAGAAAAAATACTGACAAGTTTAACTCTTTCAAGACTGAAAACTATTGTTCTGAAAAACACACTCATAAGAAAATAAAAGGCTCACCATAGTCTGGGAGAAAATATTTGAAAAGCATAAATCCAAAGAGGACTCATATCTAGACTATGTAAATAATTGTTTTTCATACAATATTAAGAAGACAACCAAATTTAAATTGGTCAGGATATTTTAAAGACATAAAGATACAGATGATAAATAAGCATATGAAAACATGCTCAACAGTATGTCACTAAGAAAATGCAAATTTAAATAGTGAGGTAATACTACATAATCACTGGAATGATTAAAGTTTAAAAGACTAATAATGACAAATACCAGTGAGAATGTGGATCTACGGGAAATCTCAAACATTATTGATAAAAATATAAAATAATACCATCAGTATTGGAAAACATTTTGGCAGTATGCCTTATATATACACTTACCAAATAATTAAGAATACATAACCAAGTAATTTCATGAAATATAAAAACATATGTCCACCCAACATATTGTATGTGAATTTTCAAAGAACTTAAATAGCCCTAGATGAGAAATAACCCAAATGGCCACCACATAGTTAAAGAATAAACAAATTGTGGCATGTGCATACAATGGAATACTACTCAATAGTAAAGAAATAAAGGAATGATCTACTGATATACATAATATAAAAATGAATTTTAAAGCATTATGTTCAGTAAAGGAAGCCAGGCACAAAGGCCACATACTGTATAATTTCATTTATATAACATTATAGGAAAGATAAAAAGCAGATTGTTGCCAGGGGCTATTGTTGGCAGGAGGATACTTACTGAAACTGGCAAGATGGAACCTTCTGGGTGATGGGAGTTGGGTATATCACACTTGCAGCAGTGGTTACACAGCTGTTTATACTTGTCAAACTCACCGAACTATACAGTTAAAATTCTATTGCATAAATTATACTTCAATAAAGCTAGCTCTCCCTCACTCAATAAAAATACCAATATTTTCAGACAAACAAAAGCTGAGATACTTCCTCTTCTCCATAATTGCACCACAGAAATGTTAAAGGAAGTTTTCAGACAAAGGAAAAATGATATCAAATGGACATTCAGGTCTATACTGAGGAATAAATACAGAGGGAAATGCTAAGTATGTAGATAAATATGAAATACTTCCCAATTTTTAAACTTCTTTCAAAGATTCTTATTGTTTAAAGCAAAAGTAATAACAATTTTCTTGAGGAATATAACATGAAGTAAAATTATAACTACAGTACACAAAAACAAAGTAGAAAAATAGAAGTATACTTTTGCAGGTTTTTATATTTTTCATTAAGTGTTATAATATTATTTGAATATTATTTGAAAGTGGACTGTGATGGATAAAAAATAAAAATTTGTAAGCCCAAATCTGCCACTAGTAGAGTCAACATAGGTAATAAAAACAGCATCAGAGCTGGGGTAGAAAGATTCATTTAAAATTCACAACAACATCAACAAGTTGAGAGTTTCCTTAGTCTCCATAAGCCTAATCTGCTCATCTTTAAAACAATTATTCCACAAGGTTATTGTGAAAATTATATAATATAACCCATATGAAAGTTTGATACATAGAAGATACACTATTTGGCTGAATCTAAATATTTCTTAATGAGATTTTATGGTTTAAATGTTTCTCATAAAGATATATTTATTTCTATAAGAAAAGGCCTTATTTGATGTGCTGTTTTTTTATACAAATGGTCTATGGACTATAAAGAATTGCCAAATAGCCTGTCGACATCTGCACATTTACTTAAATCTTGTCCATATATCCTCTTGATTTCTAGCATGACAATAGAAATCTTAGTTTAATGATTCTAGTTGTTGATCATTTTATAATTGGCCATCTACCAGAACTTCCTTAAATACAGTTACTTTTAAAAATGTTTAGATTTCTAATAAATAAAATTAAAATTTAAAAATTTTCTTTAAAGTTCTTTAAGAATTTTATTTTGTATTTATCATTCTTTCTTATAAAACATTTATCATTCTTTTTTTATAAAATCAACTTCCAAATAGCTACTAATATTTTTAACATTTGTACCACAATAAAGTTTGGTGATTTAATAGTTTAATATGTATATAGCAAAGCTTAGTTAGCTCCATTCCCACTACAAATATACTCAGGATTTAGTTAAAGCATATCAAGTACACAAAAATGTAAATTTTTTGTCTAGTAAAATTAGGCTGGTATCAATTTTTTAAATATTTTAACCCAGGAAACAAAAACAGTGTTTTCTGTGATACTGAAGGCAAACATATAGGACTATGTTTTCCTTTTCTATGAGTTAACATTTCCAATGTTTTTTAAACAAACTGTGACATCCTACAAAACTGAGGAGGTGGTCAAAATGTCAATATATTACCAAACCATCAAGAACACTATGTTTTTACTTCCCAGAAATCTGGAGATTAAAAAAAAATACACTGCATTCTAAGCCATGTTAGGTTGAAACTATTATCCTAATAGTGTGAAGGCAAATTTTCATTGTCACAGATTTTTATGTGTGAAGTACAAACGGAATTATCTTGATAAAATGGGAGAAAATTACGACTACTTTTCACATGTAATCTTGACATTTTGAAAAGTGCAGTAATGGATCTATCCCCATGGAGACAAATATTTTACCCTTCATATCTGCAGCCAAAATTCTGCACATTATACCCAGACTTGACCCAGTCTCTAAAGTTTGTCTTGGGGTTTATCTGATTATGAAGTTATGTCCAAGTTAACAGTAAAGATTCACAGTGTTTTCATTTTCCACTCGTCCAATTGATATTGTATGTTATCTTTTTTGTAACTTTGGGTTTTTCAAGATAAAAGTCTGTTTTTTATTCAATAAAATAGAAGATTCAGTGAAAAGGAAAAGTTTGACAGAACTCAAAGCAAACTTCTGGAACTAACAATTGTATGCCATGCCCCCATTCTTCTAATTAGTAGGAATAAAAAATATCACTTACAAACATCCGGACTGTGTCTTCATTTTATCCCTGAAAAACAATAAATGGAAAACTTAATTCACAAAAAATTCATATACTATGTCACTGATATGTGCTATTTTCCCTTTTTCTCCTATTTATATTAACTGAGATAATATATGCAAATATGATTTACCCAGTGTCTTGCATAAATTGGTTGTCCAGTATGTGCTTATTAGGTTTTTTATTGATTCATTTGTTTCATAACTCATTCATTTCCTTTTATACTTTGAAAAGAGATGAATTTTTAAAATTTAATTAACATAGACCTCAGGTTTATTATTCATAGAACTTTGTAAGTCCCGAGAGCAAAAACAAACCTTTTCACTGAATCTCATCACTGGACCTTTTTTATTGGTAATTTTGTACATGTGACTCATCAAAATTCTGTGTGTGTGTGTGTGCGCGCGCGTGTGTGTGTGTGTTAAAGGATAGGAAAACTTAGATTTTTGTCATCACCGCACCAGCAACATACTTGACTTTACAAATCAGCTCTTCTTACATCTCAGTGTTGTCTATCCATCTGTCTGATGGCCTCACCTTTGAAGGCACTATATAACTCTGTAAGATTTCAGTGCAATCACTGAGTAAGTGCACTTCAAGACACCATAACTAGATGTCTAAACAGCAAAATCACATAGTTAACCCAATCTACATCAATAGCTTATACATTTCGGGGGTTTTGTTTTTACCTAACCACTTTATATTTTGACTCTCTGCATGGAATTTTGCCTATGTGCAGCCTCATTTCCATAGTAGGCTTATTAAATACCATGAAAACAGTTCACCTATATAAAAACCTTTGCATAATAATGCATTTTATGCATTAATACATTACTCATGCATTATTTTTCCTCATTAAAAATTTTAATACCTAAAATTATATAATGCATTTTGATTATTTGCTTACTTGCCATCTCTCTTGTACACTAGATATATGATTTATGAGGCCAGTCTCTTTGCTGCTATACCCTCATGCAAAACAGTACCTGGCACATGTTAGATGCACAATAAATACTTGTTGAATGAATTATCATATTAACAAAAACATAACAAATGTCTTTCTGTTCCAGCACAATCTAATGGAGGGACAGAAATTTACATTAGCAGGTGGGATAGGATAGTCAGTTAGGCTTTGTTAAAACCCAAGAGGATTAGGCCATGGTTAGGTTGTTCCTCCTGAGGGTAGAACTTGTGAAGAACAAAATGCACTGGAATGCTGCAAATGGCTCCTTTTCCTCGCCCTCGTCAGAAGCAGGAGGGGATTTTTCTCCGACAGTCACTGTGATAACCTGGTAGAGCTTCAAGAGATAAAATTCACAAAAAGTGTGGGATCACACATATGACTGGATCCCCCTGAAGCTTTTGCCTCTCAAACTTGTCCACACTGAGCTTCCAGAAAGTCACTGATGATAGTTCAGGTTTCCGTACATAACTGTTCCTGCAGTTTTCTGCTGGTGGATTTCTGTGTTGGTAATTCTCTGTATTCACCTGTCTCTCCAATCTGGGCGACAATGGCTTTCCCTGTGACCTCATGTCTCCTACAGATGTAAGAAGTTTTCAGTTTGTTCACCTTAACTTCTTAGGGTGCAGTGGCGACTTCCAAGCACCTTATACATGTTGATCTAGAAATCTGAAGTCCAACTCTGTGTGTTCTTCATCTTATTTAAGAAATTTAAATAGGATGAAATTTCTGCCTGATTGAAAATCAATAATTTTCCCTTTTTATTGTTGTAAGTATCACAGACGTCCCCCACTTTTCCTCTTTTTGCCCCCCTACACTCAGCCCACCTCCACCCCAGGCCTTCCCATGCTATTGTCTATGTCAGTGATGGCGAACTTATGACACGCATGTCAGAGGTGACACATGAACTCATTTTTTTGATTGACTTTTCTTTGTTAAATGGCATTTCAATATATAAAATAAATATCAAAAATATAAGTCTTTGTTTTACTATGGTTGAAAAGATCAAAAAATTTCTGTATGTGACACGGCACCAGGGTTAAGTTAGGGTTTTTCAAAATGCTGACACGCCAAGCTCAAAAGGTTCGCCATCACTGGTCTCTGTCCATGGGTTTTGCATATAGGATCTTTGGTTAATCTCTTACCATCCCCGCCATCCCCTCCTCACTGAGATCTGTTATTCTGTTCCATGTATCCAGGCCTCTGGACCTGTTTTGTTCATCAGTTTATAGATTTCCCACTCTCTTTCTAAAAGTTTTACAGTTTGAGGTTTACATTTAGGTCAGTGATCTATTTTCAATTTGTTTTTTGAGGTAAAAATTGAAGTTTATGTTATTATTTGTATATATTATTTGTGTTCATTATCAATTGTATTTGTATTCATTATTAATTATATAACATAATACATTTTGCTTTTTATATTATTTGTGGCTATTCCATATTCCCAACAACAATTTCTGATTTCTCAATCCACCAAGACAACACTGTTCCCCTCAGCTACTTCCTGCCAGTGCCAGGATCCAGAAAGTGCTTGCAGACGGAAAATGAGGCAACCATAGTTCTAACCTCATTTTTGCTGCCTTAGGTGTCCACACTCCTGTGCTGTGTTTTCTAATTTCTGAAAACAACTCTTTCATGAATGTCATCCAGTTTTCAATAGTGCAAGGGAACATCTGGTTCCAGTTATTCACAACATGACCAAAATTTGAACTTGTCCTCTTTTAAATGGAATTGTCTTCTCTGATTTTTGCTTGTACAATAATGCATTTGAACATTGGTTTCCATGGTGGCCTGGTAAAAGACTTATAGGTGAAGCACTTTTTTCTCTTCTATTCTTTTTCCTACTTTTCCCCCACAGAAGCAGAAATTTTATTTAATCATATTCTTTATTTCATGGCAACCCATCATCATTCTGTTGGAGTGATTAGAGCAAGCCACTCTAAGAACACAACGTTTCATCAGCTCGGCGTCCTGAATGATTATTTCTCACCATGCCACAGTCCAGGGTAAGCCAGGCAAACTCTACATGGTGCCTTTTCTCTGACTGATGACTCAAGTATCCAGGATTTTTCATCTTGTGACGCTGCTGAATTAGCAAGAGAACAAGAGAGTGGTGGTGCATAGGGTGTAATGATCAGGCCTGAAAGTGCTGTGTTTTACTTTGACCACATTCCCTTGTCCAGGGAACACTCACATGGTTCCAAGGTACTTGCATGGAGTCTAAAAGATACAGTTTTCCTTTGTGTGCAGTAGGAGGATATGGTTTTTGTGAATAATGAGTCTTAAACTCAAATGACAAATCATGCAAGATTTCTCTATTAATTTATTTTATGTCACTTCTCCCCTTTATATCTGATTCCTAAGCCCATTACCAACACATCAGCATAGGCACCTACTCTGTCAGATTTCTTTTGATATGAGTTTTACTAAAAAAAATGAGAGTTACTTATATATGTATATTTTTAAATTTATTTAAATTATATTATGCTTAATAAAATAGTTTGAAACATGTTTCTGTTGTATGTATCTATAAAGAATACTAGAGACTTAGGCTGATACACAACTTAGTAAGACCCTCTGAAATTTTTCTCTAAGAAAGAGCACCCAATGTCCTAAAGAAATTTCATGGCTCATATTCTGGTTAAATATTGGTCCGAGAGAGAATGTTCATTAACCAGTTTGAAATGTCAAAAGATAAGTGTAAAGAAGATAGTGTAATGAAGGTCAATGATCTACATTTTTTTCTATTTCTATAGTTTCTTACCTAATATCAGAAACAAGTGTGAGCTATAAAAGAACTGATAGCAGCCCTAGCTGGTTTGGCTCAGTGGATAGAACATGGTTCCCAGGTTCAATTCAGGTCAAGGGCACATGCCCAGATTGCAGGCTTGATCCCCAGTAGGGGGCATGCAAGAGGCAGCAGATTAATGATTCTCTCTCATCATTGATGTCTCTATCTCTCTCTCCCTCTGCCTTCCTCTGTGAAATATATATATATATATATTTTTTTTTTAAAGAACTGTAGCAATAGTAAAGCTACAGGGCTAGCTAGAGGTTGAATGGCAGACAAAAGATTCTCGTATAGGGTCAAGATTCTTTGGGAGTGAGAGCAAACAGAGTAGATACAGAGAAATCAAGGCAAGTCAAGACATTTTTATAATCAACTAGAAATATCCAACTTTTACTTTTTGAGTTAATTGCCTACATATTTTGGGTTTATTTAAATAATCAGAGATAGGACAGACATATAGTTGGGATAAGATTTCATATTATATGTAGATTTTCTTATACTTCCAGCCACTGTGGGTAAATACAAAAGTAGCTGAAACAAATGATTTGTCAAAAAGTTGTAGATTCTCAGAGAGGGCAGTTAACAAATGCTCCTACCCATGTATACATCAGGAATTTTGTGAAAGACATAGAAGTATAGCATGGGATGTAGTCTTCCGATTGAGTTCATTGATTCAGTGTGGTTGTCACTGTGCAGGTGATGGACAGAGGCTGGATGGAGACACAAAGATTTTGTTCAGCGTCCCTCAGAATCAGGATATGGATTGAGGATGCTTTCAGAAATCTTGTGTAGTGACGGCTCAAAGTTCAGGATGGAAACCAGACTGACTCAGTTTTTAATCTTAGCTGTGGAAATTACTGCAGAAGCAACAACATAAATTTCAAGGAAAATACCTTGGTTGAATGAATACAATGCAACTAATTTATTCCATGTTGGTGGACATGAGTTATTTCCAGATTTTACAGACAGTGCTAATATAACCATTAATATATACATGGACATAAGAACACTTATGTTTAGGAGAGGAATTCTATGTGTATGTGAGGGTATATGAAGTTGATGGACATGACTCCAGTGCAAGATTAAAAGAGGCCTTTATTAAACTCTGGCACTGGGTTCTAACATTCTATCTCTGTTACTTCAGATTTTGACATAATGTCTTATTTACTTAATTTCTCTGATTCTTAATCCATAGCCATAAACTTGTCAGTTATTCTTTCTTTCCTAATAATTTTCTTTTCAAATATGAGTAGCCTAATGACAAAATCCTTGCCTGTGTCGCTGATACTTTATTGCTCATCTGCTCAAGTACCACTTAACTGCCTAAGTTTCTTTAAAAAAATAAAATAAATGCCAGCCCCTGATGTAGTTCTTACAGGAAGTTACTAGTACCAATTGTTCCTCAGCATACATTTCCCTGTGGTTATTTCACATATGTCTCCTCTTTTTATTGTGGCTAGATATCTTATTTAATTTTGTTGCTTGTTTGATATTTTTCAAACTGTGCCTTGGCCCACATTAGTAAGTTCAGGACCATATTAATTCATTTTAATATCCCACCACCAGGTAAGGAGACTGCATGACATATAGTGGATGATAAATACTACTTACAAATACACAAATCATTGAGCATATACCTTAATTTATATTAGATGTATCTGTTATTTAGGCATTGAGTGTCCTTTTTTTCTGGATTATAATTAAATATTTTTTATGTCTCCTGTTATTTCCTGTTGTACATAGGGCCCATTATTTTATCATAATTTTGAAAAATTATTATTCTTTTGAGTAGTTATTTATATGCATGTGTGGATGGGGAATTGTTAATATTAAGGTGTATATATTTCTTTTAGAGATCTTGCCTGAGATAAAGCAATTCTAGCAGCTTCATGGTGTGTTATTGAGGCTAAGCTTTATCACACCTCCTCACTCACTCAAATACTGGTTTTCAGTGATTTGGTTTACTATATTCTGAGCCTTTTTTATTGTACACTAGAATCCTGGTGCACTGGGCCTCTAGTATCTAATAACATAAAGCCCAATAATTTTCTCCTATCATCTCACAGAGCCCTGGAAATATGGTAGCTCCATGGACAATTCTCATTTACTTGAGTATTTGTCTGCTAATTTTCTATTATTTTTGGCATGAATAGCTCTTCTGAGTCACATTACTAAGCTCTTAAGTGTATATAAATGGTGTCCAATACAATGACTGCTCTTGGAATGTTAAAAGGAAACTCCTTGACTTATGGCAAAAGCATTCCATACCTTTTCCTGTTCTGTTCTTTGAAAATATAAGAGTGACATAGTATAGTGGAAGGGCACAGTGGAGGGGGCAATTCATTATTTCATCATTTATCTTCATAAATAGATAAATAATGAAATAAGGAAATGATCCAGAATCCTTATTCTCCAGATCGTATTCTTGTGTTATTTTCTGACAGTAAATGATATTGGCTTGATTGGGTCAGGGTGCAATGCCTTATTAATTACTTCTTGTCTGCATAAGTGAATTTATGATCTTTCACCTCAAAATGAATACTGGCTATCTGCTTCTGCCCGAGCTTCCATCACGTAAGAGAACAAACTCAAAAAGTGTTAGATCTTTAGCTCTTTTCTGACACCTCTCATTCCCTTCAGCTTTATAAGTCCCTATGGAATTTGGTTATAAGTCATTCACACTTTAATGAAAATTCACTCAACAATTATTTATGAAATTATTTATGAATAACTCATATTCCAGGCACTAGGTGAAACAGATGATGTTTTGGAAATAGATTGAAAATTTTTTGCAAGTTTTACGTTTTAAGTTTGAGACAGATCTTAAAAGGAGGAATAGGAAAGAGAATGCTTTTGTACAGATCTTTGAAGCACTACTGTTCACCTTCCCACTAGTATTGGACAACTGATAAACTTAGTTTGTTTACAATTTTCTGAATCATCAAAACAGCTATACAATGTAAATCTTCAATTCTCTCATGTCTTGTCCACAAACTGTTATTATTTTCTCCTTTTAAAGCCATGTTTTATCTTTCAAATCGGATGTGCATTTTTGCCTTCCCATTTGACTTGTTGACTGATTTTGCCTCCTTATGGGCAGTGCTTCCCCAATCCCTTGCAGAAAACCCCTTTAGCTCCAATTTTACACTTGGGAATTTATACTTATACTTACTAATGCACTCTCTACTTTGGATTCACAAGCAGCATTCACACTGCCAAGGGAGAGTTACAGAACTAAAAGGCTGGGGTGACCGGGTCTGAGGTTTTCAACCAAGGAGAATTGGTCTGCCTCACGTTGCCATCATCACCAAACCATAACAGAGAGAGTTCAAGGATCCCATCTTATGCCCAGGGTGGATGGATGACCTGTAGCATGTACATTTTGTTCAATGTAGTATTGCCTTTTTATAACAAATGGTATTCAGAATACTCAAGAAAGCATATTTCACATATGGCAGTCATTCTGACTCTAAAATTAAAATATAAAATGGGATCGCTTGATAAGAAACATAAAATGTAATCAGAGCACTGCATCCATGATATGCGAGTTCTAGTCGCAAGTTATAATAATAAATTTACATCTTGGAAGATGTATCTACAAATTTAAAAGGTATTCTATTTAATTTTGTTTTGTAACATTTATGTTACTTTCTCAAGCCTTAAGTATTACCATCTTATGCTCCATTCCTTGAGCAATGCACTTCCTAATTACCTAAGATTATTTTGATTTTTTAAATTCCAATTGTAACACACTTCTCTAATCTTAAAATAATATCTTATGAAAATGAGTTTTATCTCTTGAATAACAATACTGGGGGAAAGATATAAATGATATCCACATAGCCTTATGCTGGATCTCAACAGCATACGAGTATGTATCTTGTGAATAAAATAGAAACTTCTGCAAGCCAAAGCAAACATTTGCAAAGCAAAAAATACCCCTTAGGCCAGACAACTCCTGGGAGACAGTTCAAAGCTAGGTCATAAGAGAGGGGGAGAAATAAGGTTTAACTGGAAGAACACCTGGGTTCTGCTTTATTCTGGGGAAGGTGAAACCCAGAGAGCATCATTAAACCTAAATCAGTCCATGTTAGCTATTTTGTGACTTTAAACATAGCATCACAACACTTTCAACTCCACATTAGACTAGTTAAATCATAATTAGGATTTAACATTGAAAATTAGAAGCTGGAATATCTAGTAAACTTAAAGTTTCAACCATACTCATGGTTAAATTATGGTTTGAACACACCATGGTCACTGAATATTTGCACCTTCTGATAAACAAAACAGTATCTAAATCATTTTATCAATTAATTTAAAAAGACATGGACACTGTGTATGCTTTATGTGCTATAATGCTATCATTAAAAACAATAAATTCTATCTATCTATCATCTATCTATCTATCTATCTATCTATCTATCTATCTATCTATCATCTACATACACACATGCCAGTCAGAGTTCTTCAGAGAGACAGACCAATAGGATAAAGAGAAGAAATTTACTTTAAAGACCTGACTCTACATGATTGTAGAAAGTGGCAGGTATGAAACCTACAGGGCAGGCTAGCAAGCTGGAAACTCATTAGGAGCTGAAACACTAGTCTTCAGCAGAATCTCTTCTCTGGGAAATCTTAGTTTTTGGTCTTGAAACCTTCAACTGATTAGATGGGGCCCAACCACATTGTTGAAGATAATCTCTTCTACTTAAAGTCAACTGATTGTAGTTGTTAACCACATCTATAAAGTACCAAAAAGCAACACTGAGACTAATGTTTGACTAAATAATGGAGTACCACAGTTTAAACCTGTTGACACAATTATATAAATGAGTGAACAGTAGGAACTGGAAGGTCAATGGGGGTCTCTTTGTTGGGGGTCATCACAGGAGATGTTTAGTTTTGTGGGGTTTTTTAAAATCATTTTTGACCAGATAAGAAAGGTATAGAATACACTGATGGGCAACATTTCTTCTCAGCTAATTTCTTCTGAAAAATTAGGATGTATTGCTTTTAATTCTGAGGATAAACTGGAAATCCATAAATAAGCCTTTTTTTCATTTTAATATTCACATTTTGAATTGAGTTAGAAGTCTAATTTCACAAAGGTCAAAAGCAGTGATTTTCAACCTTTTTCATTTCATGGTACATATAAACTAATTACTAAAATTCTATTGCACACCAAAAATGTATTTTTTGCCAATATGATCAACAATAGGCATAATTTTGGTTGATTAAAATAATAATAGAAATTACTTATCCTTTTTGCTCCAAAGTGACTTTTTAAAAAAATCAGGTGCCTATACAGTACTTGTATATAAGGATTTCTGGTACCAAGAATTAAGAAATCAGATGGAATTATATTATGTGACATGACCAATAAGAGGCTACTCTGTTTTATGATCTATATGTTTATGGTTCAAGACAGAGCATTCACACTAAACAGCTATTGTTATTTTCACTGTTGTCATTTTTTATATGACAGTCTAAGGGGAAAAAGGTCAGTGCCCCTGACTAAATAGTCAGGTACTGTATATTTTAAAAATTCTTACAGCACACCATTGGTAATTGCTGGTCAAAAGCACAAAAGTAGCCAAAGAAGACTGTTTCATTCTATGCCTATTTCCCAAGTCTTTTCCTCATTCTATGCCCATAATTATTTGGGTGTGTTTATGTCTGTGTATGTATGTGGAGTGCTTATGACAGAAAAGAACTTGGGACATAGCAGCAGGTGAAATAATTCACAAAAGTTGTCAGCCTGAAGTCAGAGTCAATGAGGAAACCTCAATTCCTTGTTCTTAGTCCAATGTCAGAGCCTGTAGCCCAAGGTCACGGCATCTGAGTAGGGTTGCAAGATCACAGAAAAGTCTTTCCTAAGATTAATGGCAGGGCTGAGCCAAAGATGACTGAAGGGGCACCCTCTGGCATGCTCATTTATCAAGGATTTACTTGTTGGCTAATGATAGCAATAATAGTTTGTATCTGACAGACACAACTGGATATGTGCAGTGAGAAAGTCTATATTTGAAGTTGGATTATACTGGATCTATACAATTTCTTTTTCTGTTGCTGGGGCTGTCACCACAGTTTCTGTCAGTGAAGTTTGTGCTTTTATTTTATTTTTTAAAATGAAAAGCAACTGTTTTCATAACAAAAAAAAATGGTAGCTTATTGAAAATCATATTAAATTAACTTTTAATTTTTCTGTATACTTTAGAAAGATATTTTTCATATGCATATGCAATTTGTAGACTGCTATAATCATAGCAGAGAGAATTAAAATTTTCACTTAAACTCTTACTACATTATTCTATGCTCTGTATTTCATAGTAGAGCTTTATAATTGTTTTCTTATTATAAAAATATATTCTAATAGAAAATATATAAAATACTGGTAAATAAAATAAACATTGTTACTCTTAATCTTACCACCATGCTAAAATTCCTATTAGCAATATTTCCTTATGATCTTTATATTACAAAAGCACAAATACATATATGTATATTCACATATGCATATATACACATGCATGCATCTGCATGCAATGAAATTCTACTAGTTTTCCTTTCCTTTTTGTTAATCCTGTATATAAAAATGGTTTTTATTATATTTATCCTTTAAGAACATATTTAAGTGGCTGAATATTATGTAATTGTCTATTGAACAGTATTGAGATAAAACTTTGTTATTATGTATTTGTGCTTATTCCTGGTAATAAAAAATATGTATATTTGCTAGGGCCAAAATAATTTTGCCGTCTCCCCAATTCATATGTTGAAACCTTATAACAAAGGTATGGGGATACGAGGTGAGGCCTTGTGAGGCCTGCATATCCTTGATACAAAAATCTGTCAAAAATAAAATTTAAAATAAAAATTTTTGTCTAAATTCACTCATTCATGAGCTAAGATGTACAATAATTAAGTGATATATTAGTCAACTAAATCTGAATCATGTGTGTCTATAGATAGATAAATAGAAAGATAAATTTGGTTATCAGCTTAATTTGACATTAAAAAATCAACCAGTGCATTTAGGCTAAAGATTAAAAATCATATAATTATCTTAATAACTTCAAAAAAGCACTTGCTGCAATGCAACATCAAATTTTTTTTTTTTTTACACAAAATGCACACACAAGTGATAGAAAGGGAAAAAAAAAAGAAGCAAGGACGTTTTTCTCCCAACTACTTCTAATTTGTTATTTTTAACAATAAATATGTCTAAAATTAATGCTAAGAAATATGGTAGATAATAAATTCTCATGCTTACTTACAAGACATTCTGAGGTTTTATCTTTTTCCCTCATTTGTAACATATTCCTTTGTTTCTTCATCTTGCTTGACTCTGTTGGTTTCTGTGCATTAGATGAGACAACCATGTCTCCCAGTCTTGAAGGAGTGGCTTTGTGGAGGAGATGAAACTTGTCCTTCAACCCTGCCTTAGCTCTTGGCCTCTCAAGCTTTGTGATTGTCCAAGCAGCTTATTTCATTTTCCATCGCTCCTGGCAGTTGAAGGTGTGACAAGAACAGCCAGTGTCCCAAAGGGCTGCTCTCAGTCCGCACCTGTGGCGGGCTGACTGGAAGCCAGGCCCTCAGACAACTTTCCAGGCATGCACACACACACCGTTCTGCAGGACCTCCCGCAGGAACCCTGCTGGCCACCGGAGCCAGGTGGTCTGGATGTGTCCCCTGGGTGGCACTGGACAATATCAGAGCCACAGAAGAGTGTGTCAGCTCATTTCCTGGAGACACCGGTGAGGGATAGCACAGAGATGGCGTCCACCCACCTCCGCTCCCTGAGGGCAGCAAGCAGCAAGAAGCCCCTTAGGGTGTGCCACCCTGAAGCCGCCTCCTCAGGCCTGCTCCAAGACAAGCAACACGCCTTTTCCACAGAGACTAGGCTGTGCTT